>NW_011335323.1:80256-90894 GCF_000735185.1 Notothenia coriiceps | reverse complement strand
GCTGAGAACAGATAAGGCTGAGTGAGTGTGTGTGTGCCGGCGAAACTCCGCGGAGTAGCGCGGCTGAGAAAAGTTAAGGTTGAGTGAGTGTGTGTGTGTGAGGAGCTTCACGGATTGGTCCATTTGGACCTGGGTATGGTCACGTCACTATACTCAGGAAGAAAAAAATGGAAAAAGAGAAATGTCCAACGAGGCGTTCTGGGCCAGCATATACAGGTATTTTCTGTGTTAGAGTTTTACTCGCTACAGGGTGTACTTTGAGGTTTTGTGACTCTGCAGACCGTTTACATGCATAAAAAGCTACATAACACACAAGGGGACGGGTAATAACCGGAAAAGCATGACATGGGACCTTTAAAAGCTACTATGTTGCAGTAATTACAGTCACATAGCTCTGATCAATTTCCAGAAGTTGGAAGTTTAATCTTAACAGAAGGAATTGGAAAAAGGAACAGCTTCCATGCCTGCTGAAAGACTGAATGTGATGTCTCTTGAGGGTTTTTTTCAGTTTTACTTTGCACCATTATATAATTAGTATACTGAGGAAGTGCCAATGGCTCTGCCATGCTCCGTTACAGCTAAGCATTCTGGGCAATGACATTTCCAGCTCATCTTTGAAATTGGTATTATAACACAAACTTGCACATTTGTGCAATAGTTATTATATACTATATTCTTTGGAAAAATCAAACTGCTTAGGTATGTGTTCGTGCTAAAAATAAGACAAAAACAATTGCTATAATCAAGGTTTCCGGATCTTCTAGAAAGATGTGATGCAAAAAACAACAGACTACAAATGAGGTCTGCAGACTATAAATAAAAACATTTTTAACAACATTTGTCAACCTCAGGCAA
Source organism: Notothenia coriiceps (assembly GCF_000735185.1). Taxonomy (NCBI): domain Eukaryota; kingdom Metazoa; phylum Chordata; class Actinopteri; order Perciformes; family Nototheniidae; genus Notothenia; species Notothenia coriiceps. The sequence goes on along the minus strand of NW_011335323.1, from coordinate 90,039 downwards.
ATAACTTCAGACACAGAGCAGGACTCTACAAGAACACATCCCTGACTCCTACAAACCCTCACTAGCATCTATTACTGACACTGCTAAACATGAACAGCCTGCCTTCAGTACCGAGATAAAGACTCTCGCAGAGACTTCACAACCTCAATGTGTAATTCTGTCTTAAATATTGCCTAAAAGACAGCTGAGCACCAACACAAAAAAATGGCCGATGACTAACACAAACATAATTTACATATTAATGCTGCAATAACTGCTTGGTTGTCTACATGGTAAATTGAAATATTGAAACGCTTTATTTTGCATGCATGAATATGTGATGTGTGTGTCATAAGACTGGGAAACATAGAACTTGAATCTGTTCACTGCCTTACCTTCTCAAGGTGTTTTATGTACCAAATGAGCTATATTGGTGCTGAATGGATACTCCGTTTAGCATCTATGTTGAAACACAAGGGTGTTGGTTTGCTTTCAGAAGTTGGGTGGGCGAAAAAAACGAATTTAAGCTAAAATATGGTCGACAACAAATTATGCTTTTGCTGGTTTGTATGCACTCAATAGTAATGCTTTATGAATCTGATACTGTTGTATCTGTGTATAACTACACACTACTGATCTACTACACACTACTGCTCTTTTTAACTGAAACGCATGCAGAGACAGTGGTGTGCTTTTTTGAGCCCTGAGTATTGACAAAGGATCCCTCTCAAACTCAACACAACGTCAACAGCCTTTACTAACAATATATGACAGACTATATGTAGCCCAAAGGCAAACAAAGCTTTGGCTGCACATTGCGCAACTCCCTGCCGTTCAGTAACCAGAGGCCATTACAAAGAACATGAAAAAACATTTTATTAGCTCAGACATTTCATCTGGACTATGGAAGCTGGATGGTAACTGTTAAAGTGAGGCTACTAACATGGGATTAAGAACTACAACATGTATGATTGCTTTATGTACACCTGATAAAGATCTAGGGATTGAAATATAGGTGTGGGCAGATGACAGGAGTTAATATAATGATTCATGCATATTACACCGGAATGAAACACACAAAGGAGTTATAAGCCAGTGGTGTTCTGCAGGGAACACAAGAGTGTAAGTTTGCTTTTAGATGTTGGGTGGGTAAAAACATTCAAATTGGAAAACTATAATTCAACAACATATTAATCTGTTGTAGGAGATATACTACTCTATCATGTTGTCTCTTTTAAACTTGTGACAATGAATTGTATTGAGTTTCACCTAGCTAAACATGACATAGTTGTGGCGGAAACTTCTGAAGCAATTGGAGTCAGGACTCAGAGAGACATGAGGACAGCTGGAGCTTTGATGGCAAAAACCGACGGTTTATTTGGAGCTTCGGCCGGAATAATGATTTAAGTACAACACTCTGATTCCTGGCTCAGTTACTGTATATCACCCTTCACAAATTAAGTCTTTCTAATCCTTGTCTGAAGGTAAGCATTGCAGCTTGGCTTCTAACAGTTGAGTCAGGCAAATAGAGGATCTAACCCTTCACTGCTTACAGAAGAACATGTGAGACATGTGGGCAGGAAGCATAATCACCACATGACATACATCTCCCCTCCCAGACATGAGACATGAAGGCGGTCTCGCCTGCTTGCCAGTTTTTTAGCGTCTTCATGGGACTGAACATTTGTGTCGTTTTACGGAAACAAGAAACACTTTTTTTGTGTTTTTCATGGACAGATATGTCATCTTTGAGATCATATTTAATAATGACCCAGAGAGTTTTAAATCAACACTCTACAGAATACACAACCTTAACTTTCTTGGAATTGCAACAGTGAGAAAATCGTATTTCCGTCTCTTGCGATCTGCAGTTTCCTGCTCAGCAGTGGAGGTTGTAATGACTTTGCCATGGTAGAAATGCACCCCATAATTATCTGTAATTGCATGTTTCTCCTTCAACGGCAGTGTTTACATGTGTTGTGTTTAATTTTAAATTGCACCATTAAAGGATTTCCAACTCACAGTTATGTTTGAGAGCAGCACTAATTATAGTGGTTGTCAGTGTTGGGTAAAAGCAGGGAGTCATAAGAGGCTTTCACTATTGTGTTTTTCAAGGCTGAATGAGCTGACTGAATGATAGATGATGTAGCAGTCCAAACAATATGCTGGCTTGTGCATGTTCAGTTCTATTCTTTTTTTTTTGTTTAACTATGTACCTCTGCAGTGTCCTTTGTTAGCTGCCAGGTGAAGTCCCGACAGAGGAAGGGGACTGTGTCTTTCCAAATGTGGACGAACACCTGTATCCCCAGCCCGAGGAATGCCACTTTTTTTTTTTAACAATCTCCAATTATTTTCCCTTAATGAGCTCCTGTAGTTGTGGATGTGCCCCCCCCATCATCATTACTGTAGGGACAGCAGAAGCAGTGCTGGGACTGGCAGCGTACAAAGGCCTGTTCCCCTTGACTGACTGCAGGCTGCATTCACTGACAGCTGGAAGCCGGCCTCCTGGAGCACAGCATACACTCAGTAAGTCAAAACACACAATAACACAAATGCATAAACCTGGTGGACATTAGAGGTACTAGACATTTGCTTCAATATGATGATTACTTTTGATGTCTACAAAATCAATGAGTGAGGCTAAAAGATGTGTAAACTGACTGGCATAACAAAAAACTCCATGTTTTATTCTGCCTGCAGTACACTTGTACATCAGTTTACACACATTTCCTCTAAACTTGACACATTTTGTTTTTTTGAAAACTTTCGGATCCCGAGAATTTAAAAGGATTGTCTGTGGATATGAACTATTTCTTGCTGCACAGAATAACGTTTAGGGAGCTTATATAGTGACATTATCCGAATCATGTTTGAGGACCAATAAGTGTACAGGATGGATACAGTTAACAAAATCTCCAATCAACTGACAGGATCTTACAGTTCCTCTTTCTTTTCTCTTTCCCCTATTCCTATGCATGCTGCATGCCAAAGACATATACAACTCTGAAGATCAGGCATTGAATTTGAGCTTTTAGAAGCTTTGGATTGCATAGTTGATGAAAGTATTGGACATTTATTAAATAAAGTCCTAAATTCAATCATTCAAATTCTCTCCAATTCAATCTCTAAAGAGAGAATAAGGATTGCATTCATTTGTGATTGCATTACTACGCAGAGGAGACCGGAGGTCAGCAGCAATAAAAAAAGCAGCAGCCATAAAAAACCCACACAAGCCTGCTATTAACCTGGCATTATGTGCTTCGTCTCGCTGTTTGAGCAGTTAAATAAGTGTAGCCTGTTTCTTTCTTCTTTTGAATGACTTTCTGAGAAGCTATGGTTAAAACTCTTTAAAGTGTGATTGTTTCTTCCAATCATTTGTCACTCAGATGTATTTTATAACCGACATTGCTTTGCTATATCTTTCACATCACATTTGATAGCACTTCTATTCATTCTGTGAAGTTGGTGAATGCTGTCTGAGACAACAGGTAAACAAGTTTATCTCTAAGCGTTATGTGGATGTGTAGCTAATTATTGAACTGCGGTATGGAGTGTAGAGGAATATTATTGTTGCAGCTTGTTTAGATAGAGCTGAAACTGGCTGTTTTTTTGTTAAATCTCAATCTGTAGCTAATAAATCCGTCAAATAAAGGCCTTTGAGTTAAAGGATCAATATCTGGCATCTAATAAAGTACAGACAGTTAAAATCAACTACTATCTTAACAATAACCATAGCTGTGAGCCTACTTCTATCGGACAAAGATTTTGAAACTCATTATTTTCTATTGTATTGCATTTCATTATACAGTACATGACTTTGTACTTCCCTTTGTGTAGTCTGATTAAATGACCATGTTTTAGAAACTAGTACACACAAGATTGTCTTACAGTACACCTTACATATCCAATATATGATATGTACGAGTGGGTCAATTATATTTGTGAAAGCAATATATACGCCGAGGGGTTTCCAAATTAGGGTAAGTCACCGCAGGTCCTGATGCCAACCTTGTTCATCACATGACTTTGCCAGCAGACCTGTGCACTGCCAGCAACACCGAATCAGCCGAATACAGTGACCTTCATAGCCTGGCTCAGAGTGGGAAGAAAAATGAAGATTGACAGAAATGTAATGAACTGTTCGGGAATATTAAGTGCCATTCTCACAGACATTGGATTGCAGTTTAGAAAGGATATTATTCCAAAATTGCTCACTGCAACTATAGACGTTCATCCTGGGCTCAAAGTCACCCCATAGATGACACATGGAGAGGAAAACAAATGGTTTGAGGTGATTTTGCAACCTGTGATGAATAGCAGCTAGTTCTCTGTTCTGCTTGGATTTAATATGGTGTACTTACTGTTACTGGCCAAACTGACTTTAATTATATCACTGGCAGAGGCGAAGTCTCTGTGTAACAATATAATTGTCCAGGAGTTAAAAGACATTTGACTCCACACATCGTATACAGACAGACAGTGTTTGTCTGTTTCACCCAGACAACAGTTTGCAGCCCAGATCCCTACTCCATCGGACCAAGATTGCTTTTTGATAACATTGTTCTCACTCTTCAATCTCCACTACTCACAACAGCAAACACTTTCGCAAGATTCTGAATTGGAAAAAGAAAGAAAGAAATAGTTAAAATGTTGAAAGATGTGTTGCTCATATGTGAAGAAGAAAGTACTTTTTTCAAACTGTTACATTTAATTTTGGAAGGTTTCATCATTGTATTGTGATGAAAGTGCACATTACAGATCATATGCCAAATACTAATTTCTTTCATATTACTCCTGAATGCATCTAAATGCCATTAACTTTTCTTTCTTTCTATGGATCTGAAAGATTGAAGGATATCAATTTCATTGTGCACAAGAGTTGGAATTATTTAGCATGCATTTAAAATCCACCATATTCAAACTTGGCATTAAATGCTTTCATGATGTTGATCCTCTTCACTTCAATCTTTTTCAATGATCTAAAGATTGTAATTCTCCATAAAATGTATGGATTTAAAGATGTTACATGTACTCACAAGGCCCGAGATTAAAAGGTAGCACTGTAAAGTGGTAATCAATGTGCAACGTGTGTAAGCATAATCTTTTCAGCATGCCACATTTGTTGCAATACTTTCCCCTGGTGTCCAAACAGCTCTGCAGGAAACTGTGTTGATGTTACAACTATCGATAAAACACTTGTGTGATGGATGATTCTGGGATAGTAGATGAATCAAGTAAAAAACGTGCTGCGACAGGCCCTGTGTGGACTGTAAAGACGACTAATTGTTTATGTTTTAGTTTTACTATTTAATCAATTTGTAAAAAAAAAATTGGAGTTATGCCGTGGGCAACATGATAGCAGAGTACTTTGGCTGCAGAGCACATGGGTTGAAATGCCCTGAGCCAATCCCGGCAGGTCGGACAATATATGATTCCTTGGTTCTTGTTCCCCACATTTCCTTTCACTTGCCAGTATCACTATTTTGATAAGGCATAACATGATGTAAAATAATCTTTAAAGAAAGAACTGGGCAGTAGCCTTGTGCACACATTTTTTATTGATTTGTGTGGATTTAAATCAGAGATATCAGTGATATCTGTTTTTATATTGTCTTGTTGTTGCGTGTTGGCACCTTGAGTTCATTACAATTTCGTTGTACCTGTACAATAACAAAATTAAAGATCTATCTATCATCTATAAGATACTGGCTCAGCAAGAAAGTGGTTGCTGGCAAGAATTGCATTTTTGTCCCAAAATTAGATTTTGACTGATTTAAGTAGGAGATAATTGTAGATTAATCATGTAATCCTAGAGCCCCAAAGGCAAAGAACGATATTTGGCTAGATTAGTTTTTCAGTAGAATGACTTTGCAGGTGATATAATAAGGTTGTAAGACGGAGACCAGCACAGATCAAGTATGACTTCAAGACAGGATTGGGTTCAGAGGAAGCCCCATGAAAGGAAGAATCCCACAGAGGCACATTACATGTTAGACACTTTTATCCAAAGCGACTTACATACTCAATACTGTGGACAATCCCCACAAGAGCAATTTGGGGTGAAGTGTCTTGCCCAGGGACACAACGACATGCTGACTGTAGTGGGGTTTGAACCTGTGACCCCCAGATCCGAACACCAAGGCTCTATCCACTGCGCCACATGCACATCTTCTAAAGAGAAAATAGGTTGCATAACTGAAAGTCATCCTCCACAGAGACATTTAGGAACAGTCACGCCTGCCATCCCGTCCAACTCGGCTCATCACACTTACTTTTTTGTGAAAATACAAACTTCAAAAGCAGCACAACACACACTCACACACAGTTTATTTCATTCAGTCTGCATACTAGACAAGCAAGATTCCAATTTCCTAATTACCTCACCTCATAACAATTCTCAGTGGCTGTCCTATCCACTCAACCTGACACAGGGTAAAGATAGTTTAACTGGCAAGAGTTCAGGGAGTGAGAATAACACTCACCCATCTTCATCTCCATTTATCTATTCCTAATGCATTTTGCATTAATGCTAATATTTGTAAATGGCGTGCTGAAATGCAGCTCAGTGTTGTTTGCTGAAATGGTTCTCTGTTTGTGCATATACAATGTTGAGATGGCTTTAGGAGATAATGGGAAGGAGTGTGTGTGAGAGGAGAGGAAAGGGAGTAAAAGTGAGGCTGGCTTGCATCCACTGGATGAACAGGCCTGGCTGGTCTTACTTTTCAAGGTCAGGACGAGGTTTATAATGCAGGCATTTATATCACTATGGCAAACAAATCTATCACAGTCTATGCTTATTATGTACAATACAATAGACACAGTAGACGCTGGCCACTACAAATACAAGTCTGAAAATGGCAAGAGTTTAGCACGAAGAAACATTACTAATTGCTGGTTTGGTCTAATTTAATTGACAGGGTTACGAACATTAACAAACAACCCCAAATCAGAGTTAGTTTAAATATTGCTGAATCATTATTAGTGAATAACCACTTTCTTCTGGTTTCAAACAAAAGCAACATTAGAAAAGTAAAAAGATTACACAGAAAGACAACACTATTTTGCAGAAAATGTTGTTATGTACTGTAGATCAAATCAGACTTCCTTTGTTTTGATGGTGCAATGTTTTGCAGATCATTAGAGGACAGCTGAATACTCGAGTGACCCTGTTCTTTTTCCTTGTGTTGTGGTACGTTTGTGTGTGTGTGTGTGTGTGTGTGTGTGTATATGTGTGTGTGTGTGTGTGTTTAATATTGCTGTATGTGTTGGCAGTGTTGTGACGGCCATCTGGTTATCTTGCCCCTCTAGGACCACACATAGCATTGCTGTTGTGTTACAGCTGCCGCAGCTATTTACAGGCCCACACACAAGCAGGGACACACACATACAGTGCGACCACAGCAGCCACCCATATATGTACACACACCCATACACTCATGAATACACAGGGAGAGGCAAACTCTACTCTCTGAGCCATATTGCATAGAAATATAGAAATGCACACACACAGGCCTGACTTAAAATGTACTATAGGTGCACAAATATACCTGCACACACACAGATGCAGGCGCTAAGACACCCCCCCCACACACCTTACTTTGCTGCCCTACATTCTGCTCGCTTCATTGTCCATATTCTTCTGTAATTTATGAAAATGTGATGTGCTGTTCATGCTGCTATGTGATCCAGGGCCACCTAATGTTCCCAGCCACCTGCTCAGTGTTTGGAGTCAGGGTCTTAATGCGACAGTGTGGGCGACGCCGGACTGAGCGGGAGCAGAACAGCCAGTGAATCATCGGGCTTCAAAAAGTGAGAAATAATTAAAAAATAAGAGGATTTTGTGTGTTAGGTCATTGATTGTGGCTAATAGAGCAGTCGGCACTTGTGATTTCTTTCTTTGGTTTCCGCGAACGTTCTTTTGTTCCACTCGTAGCTATCGCTACTGTATCTTCACTTTTCTTTGTTACTTAAAAGTGATACTTTAGAGTTTATTTTTGGGGTTTGGCTGCCAATACAGCATGTTGTGTGAGTTGATTTGGCAGCCAACAAAAGGGTGGAAGGTTGTTTAACTTTGGTGACCTTTGGCTGACTCGTTTCCTTTAGAGTTCCTAGAACAGGATTGTTTTCCGTAGCAACACTTTTTCGTTAACAGGATATTGACGGTCATGTTTACATGGTTACTTCAGATCTTAAAGTGCAGTTCCCTGGATGGAGGACGTCTAACCCAAAAAGAAAATACCATTCAACAAGAAATTCAGTAATTTGTCTGTACTGTCCATTCAGTGCTTTTGTACTTTCCAACAGAGAGGGAGTTCAGATAAAGATTTAAAAGGAGCCCTATTTTGCAAATGTTCAGGTCCATATTTGTATTTTGTGTCTCTACTGCAGTGGTTGCGTTAGACTTTTTCGTTGTCTGTCATTTTGACGGACAGGATTGTAACATTTCTGTCATAATCCATTATTACCCGTCATTTTCTTTTTCATGTTTTAAGACCTGTTAAGCCCCAAATACCCCACGACACTCTGTCTCAGGGCTTCTTAATATTAAAAAAACTATGAATTTGTCATACCCTCCTAACGGGAAAAAACTAAGCTAACTGATGATAGGAACCATTTTTACCGAAATAAAACACAAGTCTCACAAGAAGGGTCTAAGTGAGCCCTGAGCGAAAATATGCTAACGCACTTAGCACAAAACTCTAGGTATAAATCGATCTATATACTTATCGGATCTGCACAAACAAGCTTAGCTAACATGCTGAGATTCCACAGATTATATAAATATAAGTATCATCACTGAGCGATCTGAACTCGCGACAGGGGAATCAAATACAGACAACACACGACGTAGCTTTAGGTAGCCAAACACGGAGATATGCTCACCTTTAGCTGTTATTCTGATTAAAAGTCGTGTTCAATGGCATTAAAACGAGAAAAACACGGTTGAAAGTTAATCCATAGGTTAATCCAATGTGTCTGTTGCTTTGAACAAATTATTGATAATCCATAATTCCATTTTTATGTAAAAATCGGAGAATTAATAATGGTAGCCACCAGAGTGTATCAAAGCTTTTGGTTTTGGCTACGCGTCACTCTCACTCCTTATTTGGTAACGTGAAGGCTTGCGTGATCTGTGATCTTGAATAGCGTTCAAGGAACAGGCTCGTGCTTGGCCCACTGGTATTGTTTGTTTATTTATTTTGAAAATTAACTAACAACATCGTGCTGTCATATAGCAACTGCTAAACTACTGCAGCAAAAAAATCCTGGAGGTAATCAACGAGGTCAAATACAAGACTAAACAATAGCAACTTAATACGCACACACTCGCCACCAACTGGACAGGGGTGTGACTTATTAAATAATAGTTACAGTAGAGTACAGTAGATCGCCCTCAGTCGACCTGGCCACTAACGATGTAATATAATGTGGGCCGCTGGTGGACATTTTGGCCCTGTTCCGAGTTGTGTTCTAATCTGTCAAAATGATGGACTGCTTTCAGATTTTACCGTCATTCTTGGAAAAATTCCGTGGGGATCAAATTTTGTAATTTCGTACCTTTTGTGCAGTCATCTGCGTCTCCAGCGACAATTGGCTTTAATAAAANGATGTTTGTTAGCAACCAGAAAGTGACACCAGTAATGACAAAGAGATGAGAGCAGCGAGCCCCACAACGTCCCATCAACACGGCACCCAGACGCAGCATTCTCATCTCTTTGTCATTACTGGTGTCACTTTCTGGTTGCTAACAAACATCATTGTAACACATCGTCACACATCAGAGCACAGTGGGCTCATAGGGAT
>NW_011335323.1:66284-80232 GCF_000735185.1 Notothenia coriiceps | reverse complement strand
GGGGGGGGGCTAGGAGCTCCAACAAGGCGGCAACAGCAAATGGGCTTTGTGTCCACTCAACTTTGACCACATCATATTCTGAAAAAGACTGAGCTCGGCTCAAAGAGAGCTGCTGTCCAGAGATAATGATAGCTTGTCAGATTTAAGGGAAGCATTATGCAGATTGTCTTTTTCTGAAATGGCTTCGAGAGCAGGATGTCAGTCAATAGCAGACTCGCACTCAAACACAGGCCCTCCCTCCGTTCTCTCTGATTAGTGTGTAGTTCTAAATATGGTCCAGAAACATCAAATGATTCTTGGAACATTTACTGAGAGAAAGAAATGGTTCAAAATGTTTCAAATATATCTTAACTCATGCATAGCATTGCAACAGATGGTACTGTTAAATACCTGGAGAGTTCATTACCTCAATGTCATTCAGGGTGCTCTCTCCTGAAAGTGGGAACTTCTCTTCTGGCTCCATTTATTTTTTTAATAGCAACCAAGTTTATCAAGGATAACTGGCTGGTCTAATTTAGTTGATTTGGGTTTTACCACCTGTGACACATGGGATTATTTTCTATGTGTAAAATAGATTTTTTTTTTTATTTGTGATGTTCTGTATGTTCAACTAGTGCACTTTGCTTTTGTGTGAATCAATTTTCTCCCGACTTGCCCTGTCTACGCCCAATTCAATTACCCGTTTCCAAAAAGTCTCTCGACAACCCACAGAGAAAGAAAAGTGACACATTTGATTCAGTTATGTGCAGCAACCTCAATAGCAACAGCAATAAGAGAGATATTTTTACAGTTGAGGAACAGTGAGCATCACTCCTGTAGCCGAGATGTTTTGTGGCTGCATTGTATTATGGTCTATAAAGGCTGCTGCTGTGAAAAAAATTGGCATCTCTGCCTTTTTTACAACATTTTTCTACCCGTGGAGAATTGAATATTGATGCAAATGGGGAAAATCAACAAAAAGATCATTTGCTGTTCGACATCTGTACCTTCAAAGATACTGCTGCCAGACTATGAAATGATTAATGCTTTGCTATCACTGAGGGTTTAGTTGCTGGAAAACATCCCATAATGTCTACTTTTGACCATGTATCTATTAGAGTAACCTAAAAAACATGTGAATAAAACATATTGGCAAATATTGGCAAACTGTTTTCCGGAATTCTGGCATTCCACAATTTGTATTGTTTTAGAAATATATAAAAGCCTATCGACTTTTAAACTGCAAATTTGGCTAATTCGTCCATATGTTGTAAAGTCCATAGTGTACATTTTAAATTGTACATTAGCTTCACTCGATATTCAAACTAACTGTTGTGAACTTTAGTAAACAGTTTTATACTTTATTAACATTGAATGCAACTTTGTACTTTTACTGCATTCATTTGACCACTATAGTTACTTTGCACTTCAACACTTAAGGATGAGCTTAAAGAGAATGCATTTTATTCATTAAAGTAGACAAAAGCATACACAATAGTTAAATAGTACAATAGTAATGTTCTCCTTCACTACCAGCAACAATTGAAATGCTGCTTACATGTTCATGCAATAGCAACATTCATCTAAAAGTTTACTTAACAATATTATAATGATTGTATATGATAAAAATGTAATATATTGTAGCATAATGATAATAATATAATATAACAATGAGTATACTGCAGTATAATTCGCATTGACATCAGTTTAACCGTAAAGCCCCTGTCACACTGTCCCGAAATTGACACCCGATGGACACACGATTAAGGAAATGTTCAAATTCGGCTCTGATCGTAACAACATCGGGCCATTCGTGAGGGCGTGTCCATCGGTTGTCAATTTTCGGGTGGAGTTTCTCAGGCTCCGGCAGCAACTTCGTGAGCGGCAACTTCGTAAGGCACTCGTGAGGGCATCTTGTCAAATCGTGAGGGCATCTTGTTATTATCGGTGCCATCGGGCATTCACCCTCACTCTGATCGGGGCGAATGCCCGATGGCACTGATGATAACAAGATGCCCTCACGATGGCCTTACGAAGGGCAAAATTGACACACGAATTCAACACGAAAATGAATCTTCGCAAAGTCCTTCGGCAATTTTTTTGGCATGCCAAAGATTTTGCCACCGCTCACGAAGTTGCTGCCGGAGCCTAAGAAACTCCACCGGCGGTCATACGAAGGCTTAAGATGCCCTCAAGAATGTCCCGATGTTGCTACGATCAGAGCCGAATTTGAACATTTCCTTTATCGTGTGTCCATCTGGTTGTTTTATTGCACAACAAAATCATGTAAACATATTATGTAAATAACCCAATTTGTGTTCTGTGAAACTGAAAAGGATATAATATATTATTTTTAACGCGAGTTGACAGGAAGTTGTTGTTGCTATGGAAACAACATTACGGAGAAAACTTAATATCTTCTACATATAAAGACGGATAAAGTAAAGAACAAAGTCTGAAAATATCAGTACAGTATCATAGTACTTTAACATAATCGTTTTTGTTACTTTCGTTGCAGTTGTATGTCTTAAATGTAATGTAAATGTTGCCTTCGTGTGTGGCTCGGGGCCATCTTCGTGCGAAATTCACAATTCCATATTCGTGTGTCCATCGGGTGTCAATTTCGGGACAGTGTGACAGGGGCTTTATGGTTCCTCTTTGGACAGAACGACTACATCTGTCATTACCTCCCAACATTGTTACCGTTGCAAAAAAGTTATTAATATGACTTAATGTTTCCTGGTCTGTTACCACTATGGTTATATTGTGGTTTGGTTTAACAACTTATAATACTTTTTATAGTTTAAAACACTCGTAGGTTTGCGAGGCGGCTGTTAAGACATACATAGATAAGCCTAACTTCACCATGAAGGAGAACTGGAGGTCAGTTTATATCAAATCAAGTTTAAATTGCTTCGAAATATGTCAAGCTGATGCATTGGGAAGTGTTTGGTATGTCACACCAANGCCCTCACGAATGTCCAGATGTTGTTACGATCAGAGCTGAATTTGAACATTTCCTTTATCGTGTGTCCATCGGGTTGTTTTATTGCACAACAAAATCATGTAAACATATTATCTAAATAACCCAATTTGTGTTCTGTGAAACTGAAAAGGATATAATATATTATTTTTAAGGCGAGTTGACAGGAAGTTGTTGTTGCTATGGAAACAACATTACGGAGAAAACTTAATATCTTCTACATATAAAGACGGATAAAGTAAAGAACAAAGTCTGAAAATATCAGTACAGTATCATAGTACTTTAACATAATCATTTTTGTTACTTTCGTTGCAGTTGTATGTCTTAGATGTAATGCAAATGTTGCCTTCGTGTGTGGTTCGGGGCCATCTTCGTGCGAAATTCACAATTCCATATTCGTGTGTCCATCGGGTGTCAATTTCGGGACAGTGTGACAGGGGCTTAAGCAGTGTGGACTGTGTAATAAAGGCAGGCCATGTCAATAACCTCCATGTATTTTTTATCAGGATTAAACACAAGTGCGACCAGTGGGAGGTCTGGAACAACTTCCATGTCCACCAGCTAGATAATGTCTGTCACCAGCAAATGTGGCCTTTGATCAAAGAAAGCATTAGGAAAACATTGGCCAGTTGAACTAAGGATAAACAGTCATCCATCATCAGAGCTGATGGGATGACACATTTTGGAATTACTAAGTATCCCCTACATTTGACACAGCTTTGCTTGTCATGAATAGTGAGTGGGAAATTGGTGAAAAATGTCATGAATCAATTTCTTCTTGATAAGATTAGCTTGTTAGCTTCGCCAGTGAGTGTACTGCTGACAATCTGTAAGAGGTGACAACAGAAGGGTGAATGAAAATGGACAGTTGGAGGAAGAAAATAAAAATGTCTCGTGTGTATAAAACAAGTACTCAAAAATAAAGGTCCCTAAGGGAAGCAAGGAGGCTCATAAATGCTCAAATATGAGTTATAAGATGTTAAAAATAACAGAGAGTTCAAAATAGTGTTACCCTCCAATTTAATGGAAACTCTTTCTGCCAAATACTGTAGTTCACAAGGGATACTTTTTATGTCCAATAAGGTGACTTTGTTGTTAAGATTATGTGAGTGCTTGTGTTTTTGAGCTTTAGAGTTCCAATCGAGTTACAGCTCAATAGAGATGGGTTTAAAATATTATCGGTATTAGAATATCATACAGTAGGGCAACATCAGGCTGACATAGACCCTGAATTTCCCTAATGTGGAAATCAAATCGTTCAAGTATACTAATTTGCCAAATGTGTTGGTTATCAAATGAATGCACAGGCAGATTAGTTAGTCAGGCACATAGATTAGAAAGACTTATTAAAGTCTTGCAAAATATTGGATTCTTTTTTTTTTTTTGTCAGAGCTCGTTTAATAAATATAAGAAAATAAAGTTTATAAAAAACATTTCCCGACTGAACTTTAAGTCTCAAATCAAATGTCTTCTCGATTAAATGCATTCATTGAACTACAAATGCATTGGATCAGTTGTTTGTGTGATATATAAAAAAGATTAATTAACCTGAACTCCCAATAGCTACATGAATAATCTAGTCTGCATAAATACTGTGGATAAACAGACGACTGACTGTGAGTCTGAGACGATGCAGACAAGACGTGAGTGATGTTGCAGAGCCAACAGCAGTCACAAAGACAGAGAGCTGGGACAGATGGCAGACTAGTCATCGACTGGTTTCTCAGGCAGGAAAGCAGACACCTCGTCAAGTCTTAACAGAACAAATCAGTAGTGGGCAGCTGCAAAATGACGCATTCATTAGGGTAAACAAGACGGAATATTTATCCAGCTTGGCGATTGAAGTCTAACCCGGTGGGGCATTACTTGGGCAACATGTAGTTGTTACAAGGACCTGATTACACCCACTATTATTGTTCTAGTACAGGTATAATTGATGGCAATGGAGCTGTTTTCCTCTAAATCCTAAAGCGTGCCAGGCACATGTCTGAGTTCAAACATAAATGTAACGATAGAGCGTTATTCCATCAGGATAGCAGAAAGTATTTCTGCCATTGAAAGCATCCTTGCTGACCATCACACTTTGGTGTGGGTCCCCCTTAATCAAAAAGCCAACGCTTCTCTCCACAGCAAGCATGTGTCACCAATTTTCTTAGAAAATCAAAACAGGCAGAGATTTTCCACTAACAGGAGCTTTAATAAAGTCAAAATGCAATACAGCCACAAGACTACAAATACAGAATAAAATGTGTAGGTTAGAGAACCTTAAAGGTTTGTGATAAGGGCTAAACAAAAATCTATATTTACTTCAATGAATAAGGGTTTTGAACTCTATATGATAAACACAATAAATGCATTATTTTGAAATGAGAATTGCAGTTTTCTTGTTCTGGGTTGTATTGTAAAGGTGTTCAGGACTGAACTAACATTAACATCGCATACAATCCAACAAGGAAATCCCATGAATCTTAAAAATAATTGCATGGCTGTTGTAGTGGCAAGCTGTATATTGAACAGCCCTAATGTAAACTGTTTGCATGCGCAACATGTCCATGGATGTACCATATATTCTAGAGAAAAGTGGCGGTGTGCAAACTAGGCTTGTACAATTTGTATTAGAGCATGGGGAGAATAAGCAAATGTATAGAAACAAGACATATATTCTAGCTGACTACTAAAGACAAATATGAACAGTATGAAAAAGTAATTGGCTAATTAGCTACATGTATAGATTTGTCAAGAGGCCAGTTAATATCAGTTTTGTGTTTGCAACTGTTTAAGCTATACATCTCACTTTCTCTCCTGACAGCATCATAATGTTGCACACTATTATACTCTCACACATATTACTCTACCCTCTTACATGCACCAAAATGTTCTTTTATACACCATCACAGTTTCCTCTATTGCACCACTTTCTCTAACACACATACACAATGTGCATTGGAAGCATCCAAAGCACACATTTTCTGTGGGCCCCTTGTAAAACTCAGGGCAGCTTCAAACAGGAAATCAAGTCGTATATGCATTTAAGGATGATAGCTTTAAATACTTACACATCTAATCATTAGCTTTGCTAGCAGTGCCAATAAACAAACATACTTTGTTTTAAAAAAGGCAAGCCACAGTTCAAGAACTGATCATTTGCAGCACAACATAAATTGCAAATCATGCTTTGTCCGAAACGCCTTCACAGTTTTACATCTCATGTGGATTTGTTTGAAGAGAAAGTTGTGCTGCACATCCAAAAATCCTGACCACCAACTGGAAGACTTATTGATGCAATCGACACAAAACATTTAGTTTGATTGGGAGCACAAACACACAAACAGCTTGCTTCATCAAGTTTGTGATTCCAAATCTGTAAAATGTTTCACCAACTGTAGAGAGCTGAGAAGAGGACCTTCTGCTTTTACAGCATTTGATATGAATGTGTCCATCAGTTTCACGCACATCACAGCTGATGCCTGTGGGTCAGGTGGACTGTAAACATCTGAAATGCTCTAAACGCCACACACTGCTCTTTCCATTGCTCTCAATCCACAGCCCCAACTCGGTTATTTCCGTAAGATAAACATGCTTCCAATTTCTATCTTGTAATTTCTAACTGCAGCAATCTACCGAATGAATTCCCGGAGCACCAAAGAATATGTCAGAAAGAGAGGTAGAGAGAAAAAGGGGGAAAGATACAAAAAAAATCTTCCACACTTAACAGGAAATAATTATTCCCGAGTGAGAAGTTTGCTGAACAATTCCTTTTCACCATCACTATTTTTCAAACTCCCCCGGTGTCAATACTCTCTGGGGGAGAAAAGGGAAGCTTCATTTTCTCTTTCCCTCCAAGTACAGGGCACAGTGCATTATCTCTCTGCACATTTACACTTTCAAACACGTAGGCAGTAATCGAGGGAGGAGTGGCCCTCGGATAATAACACTGGGGCGGTGAATATAGTGAGAGCCTTTTGTCACGCCCTCAATCACTCACTTTGTCAAAAATGTTCTATGTCCTATTTCAGATTGACAAATTGTGAATATTGTATCATCACAAATTGACACAAAGTATAACAATAACAGTACACACTATTGTTTGACACAAAAATGTTGGAAACTTGTCTTCACTGTACTGGAAGGCACTGATGGAGAAAAATGTTTCCCCTTGCCTTTGATTATAGCTTTTTTTGTTGTGTTTCAGACATTCATCCATGTGTACTTCTGACCACTTTTCTACAGGATACAATTCTCCCTGTCAGAGCTACATTACCATATCTTTGTTATTCAGTTGTGAGCATAGACAGCTAAATGTGTTGGTGTGCTCGAGAAAGATCTGGCATTGGATATTAAAGTCGGTTGCTTAGAAAGCTTCACATTCACAAGCTGTTTTGGGAAAACTGAACCTGAAGGACAAAAAAAGACAAGCTATCATGGCAGAAACTGGAAGCTTCATGTAAATGTTTTACATTGAAAAGTTTGCAACTCGAGTTTCACATTATTTTTCGACTGACACTGGAGAACAACAACAAAGAGGAGTTTTCAAACTTTTTTTGTGCTTACCGCTAGATGACAACAGGATAAAAGTAACCATTCAGGGACTGGAAGGCAAGAGATACAAAATACATTATATTTAGCATAGCATGCCAAATAACTGATACTATTGATGAATGACCAAAACTAAGCTTACTTTAAAACTCCACCTGTAAATTAGACATGGGTTATGATTGCACACAATATTGCTTTGTGGAAGGTGCTCACTGTTTAAGAAGCCGACATCTTAAAAGCTTTATACATGAACAAAGGCACATATCGACACTTGGAAACACAAAGTCTGACTTTTATGGCAGCAAATACAAATCTCGACACACAGAAAGAATAGTGTACAATTTTCAATTTCGAGTACTTGAAAATAAATGAAAGTGTGTCATATGCAGATGGCTGTAAAGCAGTTGCAAACTAAGAGCAGGGAGGAAAGCGGCCTGTAAGGTATGTTTCCTAATTTAACTGTTCACACTCTCCTGCGGGCTATCATCAGATATACGTTTCCATACACAGCAGGCAGAGGGATTAACAAAAGAAAAGGGATGCAGGTGTCCCCAGGTTGAGTTTCGGCTGAGTTCTGGCACCAGGGGAACGACTGGGAGTTGAGCCTGGCACAAATACTGTATGTCTGCCAGATCTGCTCCAGTCAATTAGCAAGCTCAGTGAAAAATAGCAAAAACTATGTGAAAGTGTAGACTCTTCTTTTTAAGGAACCTAATTAATGATTAGCTCAGTAAAGGGTCTTGTCCAAATTAGTTTCTTTCCATTAACCTTTTTGTTTTGGTTATTTTCAAGACCATAATATTTATAAAATGTCATATTCCTGTTTGAGCTATTTGGTTTGCCTTCTCTCTGGTTGTAAGTGGTTGGGATTTAGGGCAAGGTTAATTTGGACTGCTTATGTTTCAATGTCACAGGCAATACAATCTAGAATACTGTCAGTTTTCAAACCAACCCATTTGCTTGGTTTTCCATTTTGACACAAATATTAAAATCTATGGTGGTATATGTTTTAAATCAAGTTTTCAGATGTATTTCCATCACATCCGCTCCTCTTAAAGAAACAACACTGTTATAGGCACTTCATGCACAGTGGAGACTAGGATTTGTTTTGATAAGATACAGTTTTATGGCAAGCACATTGATGAAAGAGCTCATGATTGATACTCCACAAACAAAAAGGCAAACAATACCTTCTCAGCACACTGAATTTACTGGAATTTGTCACAGACTGGATAGCAGGAGACAACCTAAGCAGAGGTGTGGTTACTGAGTCCGCAGCAGGAATCAGAGAAGGCAGATCATATTATGTGTCCGTGCAATAGTGTGGTAAAATACACTGCAAATAATGAGGTGTTAGGATAGAAACAATGAGCATAATGTATTAAATGTTGAAATAGATAGCCATCAAAATAATGTGCATTAAATCTCAGTTTAAATAATATTGTAAGGATTATTGCACACTGTAATGGAGAACATCATTATCCGAGACAAAGGATTTTTTATAGGCAGAGGAACAGTTGCATAAACTGCTCATTTAGTCACCGTTTCTTCCTCCATTCTTTTTGCTATCAACCATGTGTGATGTAATACTTTAGCTGTTGTTGTGTAGGTGGTGGAAATCAGTCACAGAAAGCACATTTAAAGAGCAACAACACTTAGCTTCAAGCCTCTATTGTAAGGGAATCCCAGCAATATTAAAAATAGAGCCTGGGTTTTTATGTTAGATGATCATAGCATGACTTTTTTTTACATTCTTTTACCTCCAATTATCCCTAACATTATACTAATGCCTGTGTTTCAGACGAGATAAAACATACTGTATCATTTATCAGCCCCATCACTTTAGGCAAAACTACTAGACTCCCCGTCCCTCTACTGCCCCCACCCACACATCCTATTTTATATGCAGTATAATGTTCACTCAGGAAAAATTCTCTATAAAGAATTGTGGGCATCTCCACAAGGGAAGCAGAGAGAAGAACATCCAGTATCCGCTCCAAGAACATCAAGCACTGGCTGATTCTCTTTAGCTGTGTTTCATGCCTTGTTATGGCCCTGAGAGGTTTTAATAACTGAACTCTTGCTTGTTCTTTTTGTTCACCATATTTAACATTAATATATGAATTACACATACATTAATATGTATAGATAATTTAGGTGGATTTGTTTCTGTTAATGAAAATGTTGAGTTTTTCTGCAAAACGATGAGGCGGACGGTTTGGTACACAAAGCTTGTTACAAACTCAGTGTAGGACAACAAAATACACGGTTTTTAAAAATATAAATGCAGAACTAAACTAAAGATCCACAAACTGTGATGATAACGGGAGCTGCACTGGAAAACATGTACTGCAGCAAGCTTAAAATAAATATCAGTGACCATGTTCATGTTAATAAATGAACATGTCACCCATTGCAACAGCGTGGCTAATGTATGTTTATTGTTTAATCGTGTCTGGAAGACAATGACGCTCTATTCCACAGAGGATTTAGCTATATCAAGCTTTGGGAAAGAGACAATACTGCTTAATGAGATCAATTTACTGCTGAGCTTAGCCTTTAATGGGACTTGTTGAGAATAGAAAACATAGAGAATGTTGCCAGCCCTATCTTTTAGTTGGCAAAACCTTATCCTCAGAGATGGTGGAATACAAAACAAGTTGCCGGTTATTTTAGTCGTACAACCTTGTTTAATTTGATTGTTGCATTGGCATTTTGGCTGTTATTCAATGTCAAGACATGTTTTTGTTTAAATAAATGATTTTCTTTGCAAAGTCAATTCTATCCATTTTTAAAATGCTGTACACACATCAAGTTCGTTATTTTGTCACAGTTTGAGTTAAGCGGAAAGAATCACTTTGGCAAACTTGGTGTGTTTGAGTTTAGGCTTTTGCCATTACAGCTTCCCATGGTTGACTGCAGCCCAGTTTAACCTCTGGAGCGGCCCCACCAACAATGCAGCCTGGGATAGAGCAGAATAGGTGGGGGAGAGAGGGTGACAGGGTGAGGAGCTAACGTGTGTGGTGGTGAGGGCAGAGAGGTGTGAAGATAATAGCCCCAGTGGGAAGATATGCAAGGCAGGGGTGCTTTATGAGGCTTGGCCACTCTAGTGTGAAGGAGTTCTGCATTGCACACAGAAACTGAAAGAGTAATCTTCACCTTATTCAGTTTTTACTTCTGGTGGCTTTCGATCTCTCACTTTCCCTCACTCTGTTTTTTCTCACTCTCATCTCTTACCATCTCAAATTTGCATTATCGGCATGACGATAATAACAATCAGTAATGTCAAGTTTCAATTTAAGGGTTATGTTATAAGTTTTTCTTGCCCTTAATAGGTTTTCACACTTTAATATCAGTTATATAACACATCTTTATTGCTCGTTATTAAGATTACCAAAACTAAAATGTATACTTAAAGGCAGCAGGCCTATGTTCTCATGTGTTGTGCTGGTTTTCCATCAGGCTGTGACATGTTCTGACATATTTTTGCTGTATCTTTATCCATACCAATTTAAAAAAGAGTAAATATTGAAAATGATTTTGGCCTCAGAGCGTTTGAGCTTTGTTTCAGTGAATAATTGTGTTCTTATGCACTAAAACCGGCTGTGGTGTTGCTCTTTTTCTTTCTCTTGTTGGCAGAGCGGTTGTGGGTTGTTTTCTCTGAGTTGCCAGGTTTTTCGAAAGTGCCAATGCACAAACTGTGGTCACTCAGTTAGTCTTTCTCAGTTTCTGGTCACACACTGTGCTTAGATATTTTTGCCACTTGCTATTGTCTGTTCAGAGCTAAAAGCTTAATGGAGATGTCCAGTGGTTAATGCTTATTTCCTTTTTTAATTTGATGAGTACAGATTAGGTGTGATGTGTGCCACTTTGCCCAGATGGCCGATGGGACTTTTCTCCTCTTGGGAGACTATAGCCGCGTTCACACCGAGTACTTTTCACCTGTACTTTTCGCGTTTAGTTCCGTTAGTACCCCTGATATCGCGTTCACACCAAAAAAATAACTAAGTGCCGGGAACTTTTCACCCCATTTTTAGCGCCTGTTGAGAGCAGGTACTTTCCTGGGGAAAAAAAGTACCACACTTCTGATTGGCTGGGCGATTGCAAATCACGCCCCGTAAAACTCTGAAATGTTTTGTAAAGCAGCCATTTTTTTTGCTCGCTATATTAGCCCAGCGCACCAACGAAGAGAGTAGTTTGTTGTGAAAAGCAGTTATGGCAAGCATCAATAAAGCATCGGAGCGGTAGATGAGGAGGTGTCGGCGCTTCTGGCAATTAACTCAGAGGACACGACCCAGGAGCTGCTACTGAAGCCAGTACCCAACGCTAAAATGTTCGACCGTTGCTCGGCTAAATTACTCGAACTGGGAATCATCCACAGCGCCAGCGCATGCCGGCTAAAAATTAAGAAACTCCGGCAGGACTACAAAAAGATTAAAGACCATAATAATAAGAGTGGTAACGACCGGAAGACCAGTAAATGGTACGAGCGCTTGGATGATCTGCACTAAGTGCCGGGAACTAAGTACAGCAAAGTACTCGATGTGAACTATTGTCCACTTGCAAACGTGCTCTGTGCTTTGTTTTCAATACCTTCAATGTAGAAAAGCCAGACTCGCAGAGGTATGTGGTGGCAAATGGAAGCAGGGATTTGAGAGCTCTCTCAGCCAGTGCAGGATAGTCTTTTTTGACATAAAGCCAGTACTGTGGGAGTGAAACAGCTTGAAATGTCACCTTCAACTCCCATTAATTCGCCATGTCTATGAGTCTCTCTTGGGACATAAGATCCAGACTCTCACCATGGGGAAAATGGGTTTCTTATCCAGTTTTGATTTGAGTTGTCTTCCAGGTCAGGGAAATATTCTTTGAAATATCCCTGCAGGTGCGCTAGGTGCGACTGGATCAGTGGTGAAATGGAGCCTGGGTCAGCACCGGATGACAGAAGCGCCTGGTGAAGCTGTGGGAACATCTCTGTCACTCCCTCCTTGAGTTTGGTCGACCACAGGGCAATTTTCTTTGTAAAAGCCTGTACTTTGTCCTGCACATTTAATATGTACGTCTCACGCCCCTGCATGCTCTTATTCAGGACATTTAGATGCTGGAATATGTCCGACATGTATGCAAGTTTCCGGAGCCATGAGGCATCTGAAAAACGGCCAGCCAGTTGATGATTTTCAGAAGAGAGGAATTCACCGATCTCCCTTCACAGTTCAAAAACACGATTCAGCACCGCCCCACGGGAAAGCCAGCGCACGTTGGAATGGAGCAGTAACCCCTCGAACTTTGCGTCCATCTCGTTACACAAAATAGCGAACAGTCTGTGTTTTAAGGGCCGAGCTTTTATGAAATTCACTACTTGTATAACTTCCTGTAGTATCTGATGTAGTTCATCATCCATTCGTTTAGCAACAAGTGCCTCGCGATGGAGCATGCAGTGCGTTGCCACTACATTTGGGGCCTTCTGCTTTATCAAAGCTGTCACTCCGCTTTTTTTGCCTGTCCTGGCCGCTGCCCCATCACACCCACACAACAAGACCAGTCAAGTCCGTTTGAGATGATGTACTCATCTAAAACTTGGAAAATGTCTCCTTCCAGTGGTCCTACCTTCCAGTGCTTTGCCAAAATAATATATCCTCAACAAAGTTATCTTCTGAAATTAAATCTGATGTATGAAGCAATTCCTGCGACATTGGCTACATCCCGTGCTCTCTCCAGCTGTCAGAGCGAAATATTCACTAGCATCCCACTTTCTCCAAAAGCTGGAGCAGTACGTCTTGGCCATGTCACCTATCCACCTATACTGGCAGCATCCTCACCTAGCATTTCCCGAACAATATCGATGGTAGCTGGTAGAATTTAGAATCCTCTCCTATTGTTTTTCCGGTTTCTTTGCACGGGCATGTGGTATCAGTCAGGGACGCCGTGCTTTGCTGCTTAAAAGTAGCCGATTGCATCACTAGGTGCTCTTCTTTTCTTTTTAAAAAGTCTATTGAATTTATGTAGCTTCAGCTGGGGTCCTTCTGTTCGAGAAATGTCGATCAAAGTTTAGAGATGCGCTTTTAGACACTCGTTGCGAGGATTCAGAGGCGAGGAACACATTTAGGTAACATCACCGGCCATTTTTAAAGCCAAACTTTATGTATGATGGGCTCATAACCTCCGAGTTTTAGACGGCCAGGTATTCCGTGGCTGTGAATCTTTTTGCAGCGGGGGGGGGCAATCTTCATTGTGATCGTCAGATGGTGTTTTTCTTTTAAGATACTTGTCATTTGATCCTTTAGCAGGATGGTAGCTAGCTAGTGGTTCACACAGCAACTCAGTTACACTCTCAGTAGCGACAGCCTAAGATTCTATTGGCCTGAAGGGGGGTCGTGTTGTTTAAAAAAGAATTAATATATTCAAACGATTGGGCATCAAAAGGAACACATAGATTGATAGATATGCCAATTA
>NW_011335323.1:52460-66239 GCF_000735185.1 Notothenia coriiceps | reverse complement strand
CCCCTCTGTGCACGAACCCTTACATATGGTAATTAAACATTAAAACACCTGCGGCTTATAGTCCAGTGCGGCTTATATATGTACACATCATTCAATTTAGCTGCTGCGGCTTATATTCAGGTGCGCCTTATAGTCCGGCAAATTACGGTACTCATCACTGTACCCTGTATGCCAGGGCAGGTCTGCCTTCACTAACTGTACGGAGGCTCAGTCATTGGTACTTGTTCATATATAAAGCCATGTTGGGTAAACTCCCATCATACATCTGCTCTCTGATCACACAGAGAGTTGCAGCTAGCTATTGCCTGAGATCACATGATGTGGTCTTGTTACATGTGCCAAGTGCAAGGACTGACTTTGGTACGAAAGCTTTTATGTGCGCAGCTCCTCTTGCTTGGAACAGTCTTCGAAAAGATCGAAACTGAGCAATTTGGTCACTGTATGTTTTTAAAGCTTGGATAGGTGAAATGCTCTTTGATACTGTTCGTACTTGTAAATGTCGATAGGTATGTTAATGTAGCCCTGTAAACATGATGTACAGTATGATGTCCTTTATTGTTTTATGTTGTTTTATGTTTCATGTGTAATGTACTTGCTGCAGGTGTCTCTTGAAAAAGAGATCAATGATCTCCATGGACCTACCTGGTTAAATAAAGGTTTGAAATGAAATGAAATGATTGATATGTTTATGTCTAAGTGCTACTTTATTGCTGTTTGATATTGTGAACAGCAGTGGATAGTCAATGAGGCATCCCTGTTTGTGTCTTTTCAAATTCACAATTTAGATCGGACAAATGAGAAAAAGAGAGTAAGAATATGTGGTAAAAAAGTGCAGATAAAAAGGGAAACATTGTAGAAAAGTCCACAGAGCTGACAGTCGCATCCGCAGAGAGATGAGGATCTTATTGTTTGTAATGCTTCTCAACACAAACATCTAAAAGTGAACAAGCGAACCAGAAGGAAAGTAAAACATAAAAAAGGCAGAGACGATGTGAGTGACAGCAAGTTTTCTCAGGTTCAGATATTAGAAGGCCTAAAAATAACTTTCAAACAAGCAGCACCATATGGAGCATGAGCAGAATGAAAGGGGGAGATTGGTGGAGCGTATGTGCAGGTGAATAAGCTCATTTATTTCAAACTTGGAAATTGAAGATGCTGAGAGAGACAGGCAGAGAGGGGGTGGCTGATGGCTGAGCTGTCCACAGATGTTTAATACCTGCATTTTAATTAACAGACTTAATGGGTGTCTAGTAGGTGCTAATATCACTTGCTTACATTTGCAGACACATCTGTACCCCCTGGTCTTTTACTCTTCACGCCTTCACAGCATTCTGTTGAGCTCTGATAGATGCCAGACGGTGTGCATGCACACACAAGGAGAAGAGGCACAAACACGGATACAAACAGCACACACACTATCAATGCACTAACACTATCAGCCACCAACTACATTCATTCATCACGACAGCACAAAGCCAAATGATTCAAATATATTGCACTCCCTGTGGCGGTATTGCACTGCACTGGCCAAACTAAACTAATGGTTCCACCAAACCAAATAAATCATCCAAAGTGCATCCATATGCAGTTCAGCAGGTGATAGAGAGCATTTATAATGCAATTCCTGTTGCCGGAGTGGCTCATAATTATCTTTCATGGTTGAAGATGCTTGATATAATAGGAGCTCTTAAAATGTGGAGAAATATTTACAGTCCGTTTCAAAAGAGTTTTTCGTATCCCTGTCATCACACAAGCTAGACACACTTCTATTTGGCGCTGATATAGTCATTGTAATATTAACGCCAATTAGGCATGTTAAATTGAATTGAATTGGCACTATATTGCATGGTAAATCTGTCTCATTATCACAACATGTGGTCAATTTCAGTTGGATCTATTTCTTAATGAAAGGGCATTTATAGGATGTGGGGAGTATGGTAAATTGCAATCTAATTAACTATTTTGGCTCTTGACAGGAGCATGGCGGTTCTTAAGGGGGAAGGGGTGTTACAGTACACTCACAGATGGCCAATGTAAACATGAAGATGATAAAATAGCAGTGTTATTTTAACAGGCTTGAAGAGTTTCAGCTGTCTGTTTTGTGTATTATTGCTCTGCTGTTCATTGGGTGGTTGGCTTGATGGCTGTTAATGTGGATTGTGTCGACCCCGCAGTAGGGGGAAAGAGGCGGCCCGCTCTTTTTGTTCGAGCAGATGGCCAGGCATTCCATGTTGTGCTTTTAAATAATGACTTTAGAAAAATGATCAGCTTCTGTGAAGACCGTCACCTTGAAAATTGACATGCCCGGTCAGCGGCTTTTATCATTGAATGTCATTGAAATTCTGAATTTAGTGGACATCAAATTGGAATTAATACGTTTTTTTATTATGTAGATGAAATTATCTGAATTTAATTCATTGCTTTCAATTAAGTTTCCTTTTTATTGTTGGACTAAGCCCATTTAAAGCTGAGCGTAAGACTTCCACAAAGGATACTAATCAAACACACAGACAATTCCTCCGGTTTCACACTTGAGACACACTTATTCTCTGTTGAACAGATTTTGGAGCTGAGTTTATAGCTCTCAGCTGCGGGCCGGATGGTTGTCAGTCTGCCGGGGACGTCTCATGGCTGCGTCTTGTTCAATCATGCGCATGTATGTCAATGACAGAGTGCAGTGCGACCAATCATGGTGTGTCTCTGTCAGAGTGAAGCTGAGTTTGGCTGAAACTGTGACAGCGAGCAGACAGATGGAAAGAAAAGCGGCAATTGAAAAAAATAGCTTGGACAAATATACGATCTACTGTAATAACTTCAGAACTTAATCGAGAACGAGGGGAGAGAGAGGGTGTTTTTTTGTGGACTTGGTGGGGAAATGTCTACAGCACAGTTACATGCCCTGTGTCCACGAGCATCTGCCTTAAGAATCTGAGCATTGAATCATTACTAGCCCCAGGGCTGCTGCTCTTTAACTCACCCTGTGCTTTGATGTTTCTCTCGAAAGGGCCAAACAAAATAGGGAAATCTCCCCATGGAATTAGTAAATGAACAGTGTTTAGAACAGCAGAGCGGTAGGCCAAAGCAGTGCTGCAGTCAGAAGTTTAGAAATATGTTTTTCTCCCTTTGGAATTCTCACAGTGACACACAAATATAATAACATGTTATAACTCTACAATTAGTCCATCAGCATGCTACCTAACAATTTGTCTCAATCTGCTCTGCATTTCTATTTTAGAATTTATCATTTCAGAGACCTGTGAGCTCTAACACGAGAATCCATGTCATGGACGGAGAGCAGTTCACTGCATGATTTATCAATGTTTATTCAGCAACGTGAATAATATTACCTTTTTACAGGACAAATATTCACTTTGTTTGAGCTACAGTACTGCAATGCCATTGTGTTGCTTTTGGTTCATCAACAGGAATTAAAGATAATCAATTGTGTTGCTTAGGGTTTTGTTAACTCTGAGATGTGTTTTCCTCAATGTCAACAACCTCCTTTAGAACACCTCGTCCTTTTATTTCACACATTGTTTTCATTTCAAGTCTCAGTCCTGGTTTAACCAAGCTACTTGAAACGGCTGATTAAAATTGCATCATGTTGACATGTGTAGAAAATGACAATCCCTAACCTTGGAGATGCACATTCTGACTTGAGGACATGCTACTAAAAGCTTTTGTGGATTAATGATTTAGAGGCTGCATAGCTCTGCTTTGAAACCATCAGGTCAGTGAAGGCGTTTACCTGCGCTGAAAGGTGGCATTTTCCAATTCAGCGGTCTCTACCTCCTGCTACGCCTTACATGTTTCTGTTAAATCAAACTGTAAGGTACCCTCCTGCTGCAGCAGCTGCCGCCTCGCATACAAACCTCATGCGGCCTAGATTCAGAAGATCAATTATTCATAGCAGGTGAGAGCTTGGTGCTCCCTGAACATAAATGCACATACGCACACACATGCAGAGAGTCTCAACAGTCTCATCTAATGGGTTCAAAGAGGCAAGGCGAAATGTGAAATCAGGCAGAAGAATGTGTGAGGTAACAGCAATGCATTGTGACTCATTAGTTCAGGAGACAGTAGGTGGACTGAGAGACGATGAGGACCCACTGTGTGGAAGTCAGAGCTGAAAGACAACCTCAAGGGAGGACATTACCTACAGTACAACACAGACCTGACATACCAACACAGTGGTGTACATATGAAAGTACATTTGGCCATTTCAATAACTCATGAAGAAAACAATCTGTACATTTCAGCTATGGATGTAAGCAGATTAAATAAAGTAAATACTTGAGCAGCAAAAGTGTACAACTAATGGTTAGTTAAATTAGATGAGATAAACATGACCTTTGTTTAATAACCTAACGAGAAGAATAACATTAAATAATTGATTGATTACTTTTAAAGACACACTTTATTGATCCCTTGGTGAAATAGACAAACTACACTGCATTATAGATGGAAAACAAAAGCTTCACCTTGACCAGCTGCAACATCAAAGCGGATGTATTAATAGATTAGACATTAGATTAATGCATTAATATATGCAAACCAAAAATATATATAGATATTTTTGAAGAATTCATTGTGCTGAATGAATACCTTTGGTACTTTAAGTATATTTTGTTGTACATGTTTATATTCTTTGCTTAAGGGGACATTTAATTACTGTACTCTATATATCTGAGTACTTCCCCCTCAACATATTCACAGAAACAAAACCATTTCTGCTTATCCACCTTACTGTTCATCCATATGTTCAGTATGCTCAGTACATTCCAAAACAAAAATCAAAGCACAGAGTAATTGCTAAATATGCTAAGTATGCTACAATTCTTTGGTTGAGGCTTATAGTAGCTAAGGCATTAGTGTGACATGAAAAGGTATTCAGCCATGTTGTGGAGGAACTGTGAGTGATTTGAACGTACAGTACTGAATATGCGGAATGTGTTATACTGCAGTAATGGTTGAGATGTTTCTTTATAGCTTGTGATGTTTTGTTTGCCTCGACTTAGAATTAGTTGTAGATGCTGTGAACATTTAACTACAGATGCTGGCATCCTGAAAGAGATCAAGCAACAAACTTTTCACAGCCAGATTTCCAACCGGAGGGAGTAAAAAAAAAAAAATCTAATATTCAAGAGGCAGTTTTTGAAGAAAGTTTTCCCTTAAGCTGAATCCCACTATCAATGTGCATAGACATAAATACATAATGTGACCATTTACATGGGCTTCTCTCACATAATTATAGAGCAACACACAACACATTTCCAGACAAACTTTGCATTTAAATTAGTAGCTTGAGGACGTCATGTCATATTGACAAAATAAGTATACATGTGAATATTTTCTTAAAAAAGGTTGGGGTGAGTGAAGGAAGAAAACACAACAGAATACAAAAGAGTAGAGGAAAATTATCAGAGGAGAAGAAGGGAAGTGGAAGACCTTGATCTTAAGAGAGTAATCCCTTTTCATTAAGTGTCGTTTTTCAGACCCTGAGAGCTTCACCATTGATCTTCGTGTAATGCCAATTCATTAATGTCCTGGGCCTTGACAGGGCTTATCACCTTGAAAGCCTCCAACACTTTCCCCCAACAAACACCTACTGCATTTACTGTTACTTATTTGTCACTATCAGAGGGGTAAAACTTCTACTGTATGTTACATTTCTTATCAAACTTAATTAAGTCCTGTTTTGTTCCCCTTTGGAATTCATCTTGGTCCCATTGGTCTCCATTCAGTCTGTCTTCGGAGTCATAGTCTAGTTTCAGCTGAGGATGAACTTATCATTTCACTTTCTCAATTCTTGAAGTTTATTAAAGCTGCCCTTGATTCACTCTTTTGTCTCCATTTAGCAATTCTCCATGGTGAAATCCCCTAAATGTAAGGTCTAAACATTGATAGTTCTTGCAAGCTATGTGTACATACATAGTTACGTATATCTTGCTCATTCAAATTAATTTTCCATTTAACTTCATGTCTCTGCAATCAAGTACTCCTCTCCTCCCTCATGCCATGTCCCCCTTGCTGCTCAATTGATTCTGTTGTTGTTTCCCAAAACTACAAAGCAAAAGGCTTCGTGGGATGAAACAGACTCACTGTCTAGGTGTGATTAAAGAAACCCCGGTCTGGCCGTTAGAGATACTATAGCGGCTTATGGGATTTAGTGAGTCACTGAGCAAGCACAACACCAACCCAACGAGTCGCTTCAAAGTATTTCATCACCAGAACCTGAAAAACATTCAACCCAATAATGAAATTCTTACTCTCATAACTTTTCCCAAATGCCACTGCTCCATCTATGAAGGGGAACCTGAGGATCATGACAAATCACTTGATCTTTTTACACGACATTTAGGTGTTTTTATCATGTCGTGAGTGCTGCTGCTTTTGCCACAGCTCTGCAATTTGAAGTTTCTATTTAACTTTTCTTGTCTCCATTGTAAACCTGAACCCTCTGAGGTGAACCACACAAACTACTCAGCTCTGTGAGTGCTTTCCCCTCCCTCTTAGCTGCTTGTCTGCATGCAACTACCTCTCGCTATAGAGTGCCCCCAATCCCCTCTCTCCTTATAAAGCGAAGTGCCTTGCTGCAGACGTTCCACAGATAAATGGTTTATTTTTTTCCACTCTACAGTGATGGCCCTGAGACTAATTTTCATTCCATGTAATGACGTGGTCCCATGAACTTTTGCCGATGTATGACCAAAAAGAAAGCCTACCCCTGAATATTGCATCTAGTCATAAACATCAATGATATTCAGAACATCAGTAGCAAGGAGAGCTCAATCTTTGTTCATGTGGCTGGATGATGAAACCTGATTCCCCCTGGCCAGCTAAGCCCCGCATTTCTCCTTGAAGATGGATAACGAGAAGTAAAGTCAAGGACAGAGCCAGTGAGTGTTTTGTTTACACAAGAAATTGTGAGTGAGATATTTCAAAGGTGGAGGAAGAGGCCGAAAAACGAAGGGATTGGAAAGGGAGATATAGACATAGAGAGGAGAATAGTTAGACGAGATGTAAAAAAGAGACGAAGAAAGACAGGAAAGAAAAACAATGGATGTTGAGCCGACCTCAAAGAGTATTCTCCTTTTAAATGTTGTATTTGCTGATCTCCAGTGGTTTTATTTTTGACCACTGTACGTGAGGCTGGGCGTGGTCGGAAGTTAAACAAGGTTGCGACATTCGACAAGAGAGTCCAGTTAAACACTGCCCTTCAGCCTGGTGGTAGGTAACCTTTCTTCGGTAGCCTATTAATATTGTCAATTTGATCTGATATAATTAGAATTTAAAATATGAGCAGATATCAAAACTCATTGCCAATAATTCACCTAATATTCTAGTATCAAACGTAGCCTATTACAAAACACAATCGTACTTTTTATTTATGTACAATTTAAAAACAATCATGGCCAGATACGGAAAAAGTACTTATGCAGACTGGCCATTTTCAGAATATTATATTTAAGCAATCATTATATCACAGCTAAGGGGCGTGGTTCGGCCCGACACGAACATTAATGATGTTCAAAATAAAATAGTCCCTCCGTTGCCTTCTGCACAAAATATAGTGCGAGGTGGTTGCTATGCAACAACACTAACAGCTAGCGAACATATTAGACAGACAGCGTTGATCGATTATTTGGCTATTCATTTACATTCATTTGTATGTTGCCGTTTATTGTGCACCCTCTGAAAAACTGTGCAGCATCAGTAGAATGGCTTACGAGGTTACTGTACTAGGCTGTTGCTTGGCGTGGCGAGAATATTGCCCCACTTTCTCCGGTCAGTTGGTCTACCTGCTCTTCACGTAGCTCTGCATGTCGTCATTTAGGTGCTTTTTTTTCTGGAGATAGGCACTGCTCAATCCACTCCTCCATAGTAAGGCCACCCCGGAGGTCGAAGTTAACCTTAAATGTTTCCATCTTGAGCTGTGTAAGTTAGTTAGTTTCGTAACGGACGTAATGCAACAGTTGTAACGGTTGTTGCTTTTTCTCCGACCCGGAGGGCCTACTGACTTGTGAAAAGTAACTACAATTCTACCCGTGATATACGCTCATTATATCACGGCTAAGAACCAATCCGTGATATACGCTCATTATATCACGGCTAAGAACTATCAAATTGCTTGATTTGACGTGTCCGTCGTTTTATAATTATAAACATTTTATAAGCCAAGGACTTAGAATTTCATTATGAAGCACACATTTTAACTAGATGCCTTCTCAGTAAATATCCTAAATACAGGTCCATTTGACACAACACATCGTCGTTGTCGTTGGCCACTGAATCCTCTGTTAGAGCGGCCTCCCACACCATTGTGCCCGAATCGAAAGTCGANAGGTTTGCCTTCACTTACTGTACGGAGGCTCAGTCATTGGTACATGTTCAGATCAGAGAGCAGATATAAGATGGGAGTTTACCCAACATGGCTTTATATATGAACATGTACCAATGACTGAGCCTCCGTACAGTAAGTGAAGGCAAACCTGCCTTGGCATACAGGGTACAGTGATGAGTAATTGCTTTACAATGTGTGACAAATCTCAGAGCACTATGATACGCAGCATCTAGTTTGCTCAGGTAGTTGGCAGGTGCATTCATATACATCATATCACCATAGTCCAGCACAGGTAAAAAGGTCACAGAGCCTTTTCCTGGCCTCAAGTGAGAAGCAGGACTTGTTTCTGAAAAAGAAACCTAGCTTCACCCTCAGCTTTTTAAGCAGATTATTGACCTGAAGTTTAAAAGAGAGACAATCATCAAGCTAGATACCAAGGTATTTATAACAGGCAACGAATTCAAGTATTTTTCATTGCGCAGTAACAATATCCNACAATTTTTATAGCCACTGTTCATCTTGCATGAACTGATTTGAGCAATGAGTTCATTGTCTTGAAACTTTTACATGAAGTCATTTTTCTGGGTATTGATCGTCGAACAAAATTTTCTCAGACTGGAGGGATATATAATATCTTGTTATTACAGTAACAATCGATTACTTACAAAGGTACGACTTGTTGCGTTGTACTGTTTGAACGTAACCAGGAGAAGAAAAAAATCTTTTGGTCCTTTACTACCTATGGCCTAGCCAAGTTTAGTTATCGTGGTTACTGAGATTTATTATTACTAGTGCGGTGGTTGTGTGTAAGTTTGATTCCTTGGTCGGACAAACCCTTACTCTCTTCTGGTCTTTCAGTCCATAACACCAGTTGGTACATTCTTCATTTTATGTCCATAAACCAAGTTTACCTTCTTCTCTTTCATGTGCATAAACCACATCTGTACATTCTCATCTTTCATGTCCATAAACCAGTTGTATTCTCATCTTTCATGTCCATGCACAGTTGTACATGCTTCTTTTCATGTCCATACCACAAGTTGTGAATTCTCATCTTCTGTCCATGATCAAGTTGTACATTCTTCATCTTTCAGTCCATAAACACAAGTTGTACATTCTTCTCTTTATGTCCTAACACAGTTTGTACATTCTTCATCTTTCATGTCTAACTAAGGTCGTAATTCTTCCTCTTCAAGTCCTAACACAAGGTTGTGACGATTTTCATCTTTTCATGTCCATTACACAGTTGTCATTCTTCTATTTTCTGGTCCATATAAACCTCAAGTTGTGCCATTCTTCATTTTTCATGTCCATGACCAGTTGTACATTTCTTCTCTGTTCATGTGCTCGCCCAGTGTTTGACATTCTTCCTCTTTCATGTCCATACCCAAGGTTTTACCATTCTTAGTTTCATTTTCCAAGTCTTGTTATTATTCGCTCACTTCATGACTATGGTCTTTGTACATGATTCTGTTTGATTCTAACAATGAGGTGAGGAGGAATTAGGACTGATCTGCGCTTGAGTAAGTGTTGTAGTTTTATTACTGGGTGAATTATAATGGTCGATTGTTGCAGTAACAAACGACTTGGTTTAGTAATGTCTGTCAATTTATTGGGTATTGTATTTGCACCACACACACACACAACACACCACGCACCACACCGGATCCGTAATGATAGGAACCCCTGGGTTTGCAAATGTGTCAGGTGCACCACCCCTGGCGGAGGGAGTCCCCTGTATTTCTCCAGGGCGTACTCCCTTAGTAACTAATCCCCCTTCTGACCACTCCCATTCCATTCCAAATCGTACACACCAATACAATTCCATTCCTATTCAAGAGGTCTTTACGTACTTCAGTTACATTAAGGGGGACTCACTACTTATGTACCCTCACCACCGCGCACTCACACACACACACTCACTCTCATACACACACACACCACCCAACACCACCCCACACACACACACCACACACACACCACACCGAGATTTGGGATTTGGACTCTTCTGTCAGGACAATGGTACAATCCTCTTACGTCTGGTACTTTCTGAAGTCAATATTTTTCGTCTTGTTTGTTTTATATGTGATCTCATTGTCAACACCAAACCTGCCTTCTCCTCGATGCTTAGCTGGGAGACCTATACCAGGGAGAGTCCAGGCCCAAACGACGAGTCTCATGGCAGGAAAGTGTTGTAGGCGGGGGTGTTACCTGCAAAGACCTCGTAGACTTGCGTGGTAGACTCCCGGATGCTTGTCTGTGTCTATGTAGGCCTGTGTTTTGATTTGCGGTTGTGGTGTCTATGGACAACTCCACGTTACAGATTGCATTGACGAAGTAAAAAACCTCTAGGGTCGTAAAGCTTGTTTTTCAACTAAGCTAACAAACTCGGAATAAAATTGGGCACTTACGACATCTGGTCCCCGGTTTGATGCCGGGCCCCGGTCTACGGGGCGTCTTGTAAAACTTAGCTGGGTGTATTTTAAGGGGGTTTCGTATTATGCCGGGTGTCTATTTTGCACACGACAAAATTAACGCAGATTATATATTACATTCTATATAGTGTGTCATAGTTACAAATTTTTCGGGTGAAGGTTTTGTAACGTGGGTTAGTTGAACTTTTTGTAAAAGATTGTTTAGAATCAACTACTCTTTTTCGCTTACTTGAAAGTGTTGTCGACTTTATCTGGGCAGAAAAGGGAGAGTTAGTAGACTTCGAAGACAAAACGTCCTAACTCGACGATTGTTCCTCTTACTTTGGCATACCTCTCGACGCTCTTCGGCCAAGGTCATAGTCCGTGTGAAAGGATGTAAACTAACTAAAACGATTGAAACATTCTTGAATTTTCCGTTATTTAGTGGAGATCAATCGCTGGTCGTGACAACATATAGCCAGACGCCA
The DNA here is from genome assembly GCF_000735185.1 of Notothenia coriiceps. Classification (NCBI taxonomy): domain Eukaryota; kingdom Metazoa; phylum Chordata; class Actinopteri; order Perciformes; family Nototheniidae; genus Notothenia; species Notothenia coriiceps. Next base: position 54,993 of record NW_011335323.1, on the reverse strand, counting down.
CGGTAGCCTGTTCAATTATCCGAACCGGGGGGGAGACATCGTCTTACAATCAGCGTTAGGTTATGAAGCAGACAAAGACTGTCCTCGGAAACAAGTAGGAAATTTTGATGTGGTATTGGGGGGAATTAACCCATTCCAATTACACACTTCTTCACTCTGTGTCATCCTAGTCGTCTTGACTCTGGATGTACTGTTCCTCGTTTTTCTCGCACACTTATAGTACTTTATACTAGATACAGTTTGCGCACCCGACAACATATACATACTTCTACTTTCACCAGAGTATTTTTAAACACGAGTATCTGTACTTCTACTTGAGTAAAGGATGTGTGTACTTCTACTTGAGTAAAGGATGTGTGTACTTCTACTTGAGTGAAGGATGTGTGTACTTCTACGTGAGTGAAGGATGTGTGTACTTCTACTTGAGTAAAGGATGTGTGTGCTCCTCCCTCTCTGGTTCTCGTGGTTCTCACCTCTATTGGAGTATAGAAGTCGTAGATCATATACCAGGGCCTTCTTCTCGGAGGAGTCCTGATGACGTAATGGTCCAGAGGAAACGGGTGAAATGTTTGTCTTCCCTTCTCATCTCTGGTGTCTCCCAGCTCCACCTCCATCGTCTCCATACATTTCCCCAGAGCCATGTCCTCTAAGTCGGAGAAGTGTGTGCATTTCCCCGTCTGGAACCCTGTGACAAAGCGTCTCAAAGCTTCTTTACTGAGCACATATCCGGCTCCTCCGCTCATGTAGCCTTTTTTGATGAACGGGGCAAAGCGTCTTCCCAAATACCACGGCTTCTCCGTATCGAACCGGGACAACGTGTGGCGCAGATTCTCCATCACCACGAAAGTGTCGTCGTCCGCCTTCAGAAACCAGTCCATATCGTGCATGTGGTTCTGGTGGAGGAACTGGAACGCTCTGATGGTCTTCCAGTACAGGTTTTCCCTCCCCTCGCTCACGTTCAGCCCCACGGTGGGGAAATCTGTGGATTCGGAGCTCATGTAGAGAACTCGGTCGCAGTGTTTCGCCCAGGTCGCTCTCACGTGCTGGGTTCGAGTTTCCAGGTGTTTGGGCATCGTCATAATCCAGCACAATATCCGAATGGTGCCGTTGGATTTATCCACTGGTGTTTGGTTCTTAACTGGAAGAATGAAAGAGGAAGAGGTGTCAGAAATGTGTTGCATGGATAATTTAGACCTAAGACGCTTGAGGCATCTTCTATGATATAATAATAACTACCGTAATTTTCGGACTATAAGCCGCGCCTTTTTTCCCATTTTTCGACGCTGCGGCTTATATAACGGTGCGGCTAATCTATGGATTTTTACAGCTAACGGCCACTAGGGAACCTCCTAAATCTATGGATTTTACAGGTTACAGTCCACCACCTTTAACTCTATGGGCTCTATGGCCGGTCCGCGCCCCCCACCTTTAAGCGGCGGGTTGCTGCGGGCTCCAGCAGGAAAAGCTGGAGGCCGGAAAAGAGTGAGACAGGTAGCGCGCAAAAGTAAAAGCGGAACCGAGAGTGGTACGAGAGACAGAATGAGAGCAAGACAGACAGACATTACGAGAGCGAGACAGTTTGTCCCCGTACCACTGGTTGAAAACCACTGCTGTAGATCACTTGAGGGTAATATAATTTGTAAGTTGTTTGTTGAAGGTATACCCGTATTGCATAAGTTCACCTCGTCACTCACGTTATCTCCGCTGTCTGTGTACTGACACGGACACATTTGACGTGGCATCGTGTATCGCCAAGTCTGTGTGTTTGATAAAGTTGAAGTTGTTTGCCACGCGACGCCGGTCGCGTNCAATAAAATGAGGGAATTATATGGGTGTGGCGCAGTCCTTTCTGCAAGCAAAGCTGCAGGGGACTCAGGGCCACCACTTGGTAAGATACATTTCACTTTTTTAAAAAAGTGAAATGTATCTTACCAAGTGGTGGCCCTGAGTCCCCTGCAGCTTTGCTTGCAGAAAGGACTGCGCCACACCCATATAATTCCCTCATTTTATTGAACACCAGCATGTCAGGTGACATTGTATATACCGTAATTTTTGGACTATAAGCCGCGCCTTTTCCCCTATTTTTCTACGCTGCGGCTTATATAACGGTGCGGCTAATCTGTGGATTTTTACAGCTAACGGCCAACACCTTTAACTCTATGGGCTCTATGGCCGGTCCGCGGACCCCCACCTTTAAGCGGCGGGTTCCAGCAGGAAAAGCTGGAGGCCGGAAAAGAGTGAGACAGGTAGCGCGCAAAAGTAAAAGTGGAACCGAGAGTGGTATGCCGCTGCTGCGGCTTATATTCAGGTGCGTCTTATAGTCCGAAAATTACGGTACTTAAAAAAATAAAAATATTTAGAGGGCTGAAAAAAGTGGTTTGTTGCCTAAGGGCAACAGTATGCCATAGACATAGAGGGTTAAAAGAAGCTTTAGTTCAGAGAGCTGAGTCTGAATAATATTAAAAACAGCCTGCAATTTAACAACAGCCTCCTTAATGGAAGGACCTACACAATACATCACAGTATCGTCCGC
>NW_011335323.1:46175-52420 GCF_000735185.1 Notothenia coriiceps | reverse complement strand
TCCTTCTCTTTCTCGTCTCTCCCATTTTCCTCGTTGTTTTGTGTATGTTGTTGGTTTTTGGGTACGATATGTATTGTCATGGGGGGGGGAGTTTCTGCGGAAGGATAGTCCGAATAGGCCCATGGCCGTATTTTCAGAGAGTTCTCATAGTTGCCAGGTTTTACTCGGCGTGTTCTTTGGGGTAATAGCGAGGAGACCTGGGTAATGGGGATGGTTGGAGTGATCCATAATCACCATCAGCTGCCGGTGCGGACGAGCTTGGCAGGTCGTTCGCGCATGGTCACTTTCGGCCCACAAAGCTACTCGCCCCCCCACCGTCCGCGCAAGCAGCCCTCCCGTTTTCCCTGACGTCCTTTGAGACGCACTCTATAGAGATACTTTCGCAACGCGCCACGTGGAAGTTCCGTTCTCCGGTTGAACTCGGAATTGGTGTGATCCTAAACTACTGTGCAAGTCAAGTTACTTCGCAGGCTAATGGGACCTCGACTCAAAGGCTCTGAGGTCAAACATCTCCTCCAGTGCCTCATTTCGGTTTGAAGACCGGGGTCGAAGCCGAATTAGTCCTCCGACCAGCTGGCCTGATAGGCGGTTGGAAGACGCAAGCCCGCCTACCACGCCCCACTGCTCGACGCGAGCCCGAAGTGCGGTCTGAGATGCGCCAAGCGGGCCTCTACGGGGACGTGCTCCTTGCGGAGGAGAGAGAAAACTGGCCTTTTCCCCGACAACCTTCGGCAATAGATTGGGTATTTCCCACTGATAATGGACACGTCCCGGGTGTGGTCCTAAAGGCACGCCGCGGTCGAGTTGGGTGTCGTCCTACTTGTCTGGTACTCGGCTCCAACATGCTCTCGGTTTGTGTTGCTTCATTGGGAGGGTCCGAGGACTAAACGGGCGAGGCAGACGCGGTAACCAACCCCTACGTGGGTCGTCCTGTTCGAACCGGCTGCGGGGGTCTACCGGACAGTTTTCTGGAGGTATTGAACCCCTCCTTATTGACGCCTGTGGGCGAGACTAGTATAAAACTCGCTATGGTACGGACGGATTTTGTAGACCCAGTCTTCTCACGGATCAGAGCTCCGTCTTCCCATCAAATCCGTCACCGACCCCTGTTTCGAGGTGTGGGAATCTTTTTGCTGAGTTGCTACCGAGTCTTATCCACCAGATGGCAGACTCACCTCCCTCTGGTATGTTTTTTAGGTGGCGTTACAACCTGGTCCCGCTACCTTACCTTCTCCCGTTCTACCGCTCGGCCCCCGGACTACACTATCGAAACCGGACGCCGTGTCCTGCTTTGTCGAGCTCTGTATGAGGAACCCACAGGCTGTATGACCCGGTGGCCTTCGTACAACTTCATCCCGGTCGCAGCGTACTTTTGGACCGCTACGTCCGGATGAGAAGCTGCGCCAACGGGTGACCTCGTGACTTGCCTAGATCGTAGCCTCCTTGCTAGGTCGCAGAACCACCGGCGTTAGGTCTCGTTTGACTATCAGGGGAGACCAGCGAGGACCTTGTGGGAAAGTTAGAGGGTAGATCCGTGTGGCTAGGACGTTTTTCCTCTCTCTTCTCGTCTTTTATTCTTCCTGTTTGTCCCTTTTGGTTGGTTGTTGCGTTTCTTTTGGGTACGATTCGTATTGTTGTTGCTAGAATCATCACAATCTTTCTGACCCAAACGTTGGTTAAATTTTATATTCCCATACCAGACACACACCATCCGTCATCGTCCCGCCTGACCGGTAAACCCTATGGCCTCAAAGAGCCACCGGCCACGACAACCACCCGGCAATCCGGGTTTACTGCTTTTTCCAATTTATGAAAAAAAAATAATTTAGGATGGTCGGGTTTAAACATCACAGGTCGGGTCCGGGTCGGTTCGGGGTCGGGTGCGGTCGGTTCGGGTTCGGGATCGGGATGGCAAAATATCCGATGGAAACAAGATAGTAGCAAGTTAAAGTGTGTAGTCCGAATGTGACAGTGACACGTCCCTTGGCTAGTCCTCACCCTCGACTCTCTGGATCGATTGTCCAAATAAAAACCAGCGTCAGTGAACGGAGGTGAACGAAGTTTATTTGACAACTTCTTTTTCATTTAGCAAATGTAAGACAAAATATACCAACTTCTTCTTCTTCTTCTTCTTCCTCTTCTTCCTCAACCGTAACCCTCCCTACTTCTGGGAGAAATATACCAGTGTGTACGTCTCGTGTAGTCGTTCACTTTACCAAGAGACGAAAATTGGGCGGTGGATCGATGGTCCCAGATCATGATCCCTCGCTCACCCGTGATAACATGTCGCGGGCCCCTCGTGTACCTCACTCCCCCTTCCCTACATGACGGAACGAAGTTCCGTGGTACCGTCACGTCCTCCACTTGACCTGGAGAGGTTCATATTCAGGGTGTGAGGTCTCATTCCAGACCACCCCTAACTTTTGGCGCTTAGGGATGCGAGTGCAGGTTCCGGATGACTGAGGTATCTAAGATAAGGGATTAAAACGAGGTACGTTGTCCTGGTGTGTGACAGGGGGCGTGGCTGGTATTCTCCTGGCTGCAGATGAGGCACACCTGTTCCCACTTCCCTAATCAACCCTCTCTTTAAGAGCCTGGCCCTCACCTCACTACTCTGCCAGAGTATTATATGCTGTTCGTCGATCCAGAGTGCCTCTCTGCAGCCCAAGCCGAGTTGTTGTTTCTTTTTGCAGTTTTTGTGCAACTTTTTGAGTTTTTGGCCAGGAAGGTTTTCCTTCTGTTTGTTTTTGGACCTTTCTGCTACCAGCCAGCTCCCTGTCGACAGTACCTGCCTTGGCCTAGTATTATTAATTAAACACCTTGAAACTTTTCTTGTGTCTGTCTCTGCTTTGGTGTCCTAGAATCCAAACGCCGCAGTTGTAGCCACAATTAGGGACACAATGGTCCAAAAGGGTAAACCTCAAATTATTATAAAGAGAGACACAAAACATTTTGTGGAGCAGAGTTTTGTACATGATCTGTTTGGTTTTGATTGGGGAAAAATCGATCTGTTTGATGATGTTGAAACTGCATGGTGTTATTTTTATCTTGGTTTTATGGAAATTGTTGATAGACATGCACCCGTGCGTACATTTAGAGTGAAGGGACGAGACAATCCTTGGTTTTCTGCTGAATTGTCTCCTACATGAGAGAAACAAGGCCTGGGCAAAGGCTAGGCAATCAGGCTCAGAGGTAGAATGGCTGCGATTTAGGCAGCTAAGAAATAGCTTCACATCTCAAATCAAAAGTGCTAAGTGGAAGTATTATCTGTCAGTTACCACAAAAAACCTGAATAATCCTAGACAAATTTGGAAAACCATTAAATGGAGATCCACCGGTGAGATCCGTAATGATCTACCTCCTTGCCTTACCACAGCATCTGGCACTATATCGGACAGGGCCACCATGTTAAATTGTTTTAATGAGCATTTTGTGTCCTGTGGCTCTCTGTTTGATTCTGTTTCTAATTCTGCTTCTGTGAACACCACAGTCTGTGACTCTGAACAATGTGGTTTGGAAAACCCCTTCAGTTTTTCTCCTTTTACTATTGATGTTGTTCATGAAGCCTTAACCAAGTTAGATCCTAAGAAACCGGCTGGTCCAGACAACGTAAGGCAAGGCTTTATTTATATAGCACCTTTCAACACAACGTAGAACCTTAATTAAAAAAAATAGCTGCAGATTTTATTGCACCACCTCTCACTACTCTTTTTAACCTCTCCCTCAGCATGAAGACAATTCCAAAAGTATGGAAATCAACTTATGTCCTTGCCTATACTTTATCCTCCATACTACTGTATGCGGACGATACTGTGATGTATTGTGTAGGTCCTTCCATTAAGGAGGCTGTTGTTAAATTGCAGGCTGTTTTTAATATTATTCAGACTCAGCTCTCTCTGAGACTGCCAAGGCACACNTGTCACTAGCTATGTAAACTGTAGTCGCTGTAAATATGCTGTATGATGTCCGTTCAGTTTTCTGTTATGTTTATATGTGTTCATGTGGAACCTACTTGCAGCAGTGCAAGTAGGTTCCACATGAACACATATAAACATAACAGAAAACTGAACGGACATCATACAGCATATTTACAGCGACTACAGTTTACATAGCTAGTGACATTTACAGGTTCCAACAGTTTCCGATTGGATAGCATCTCTCCGTGCTTTAAAAACATTTAGTGGAACCAGATTGCTCAGTTTCCGTTTCAATTGCAGACTGTTCCAAGTTAGCGGAGCTGCACATCTAAAAGCTATCTTCCCTAAGACAGTCCTAGCAGTTGGCACATTTAATAAAACCACAGCATGCGATCTCAGGAAGTAGCCACTTACAATTCGCCGTGAGACCAGGGAGCAGATGTAGGATGGAAGTTTCCCTAACCTGCAGGTCCGCTGCAACTCTGACTACTTTTAAATCCAGGCTGAAGACTTTTCTTTTTGTCGCTGCTTTTAATTGAACTATTCATATCTTAGACTGCACTGTAACTTTTATCCATGTATTTTTTCTTTTAATGTTTATTTTATTAACTTTTCTTTTTAATGACTGAATTTAAATGCCATTTTCTTAATGTCTTTCATTTTTGTAAAGCACTTTGAATTGCCTTGTGTTGAAAAGTGCTATATAAATAAACTTGCCTTGCCTAACATGGCTTTGTATATGAACATGTCCCAGTGACTGAGCCTCCGTACAGTTAGTGAAGGCAAACCAGCCCTGGCGTACAGGGGACAGTGATGGGTTAATGCTTTACAGTTAGTCACACATCTCAGTGCGCTGTGATAGGCGGCATATCAACACTCTTGGTCTCTGTAGGGATCCACTGACACTGCATTAAGTTACATCTAGTAGGGAAACGCATGACGTTACACCACTGCTTTAAAAACTGCTCGTGTCTTTTACAGTTGATTTTAAATATATTTTAATTGTTTATGAAGCTTTAAAGCACCTTGCTGTTCCCTAAATGAGAGATGTTATGTATTCTTGTTTTCCTGCAGATCACTACGGTCGTCCACTGCTTGTATGTTATGTATGAAAGCACCTTTTGTTCTTGTGTCCTTGAACTAGATCTCGTGACTTTCAGATATATAATTGAAAAACTCTCTGGAGTTTTGGGCTACTAGTTTGAAACACGGTCATCTTGACGGTAACGGAGGATGTTCTTTAAAGGGAATAGAAGCCAATTATGTTAAGAATGTGTGCTCCTCTAAATATCTATTTCAAATCCTGAGAGCAAGAAGGCCATCACCGGAATGTGGTTAAAACCATTAAAAAACCTACTTTGGACGATATGATATTTTAAGATGGAAAGGATAACTCTTGCTACAGGGAATCTTTTTGTCGAGATGGGAAAATGGATAATATATGTTACACCAATACGACTATCATTTGTCTAGAAGGGATTTTTTTTGTATTTTTAAGGGTTGTATAATCTTCCTATCTAACTTTTAGCTAGAAAAATAAAACCGGTTTTTCCCAAATGGTCAAACTATTCACACTCAAACCCTCAAAACCCAGCTCTTCAGAACCTCCCTGTCAGACCCCTTAGTCACTTTTACGCTGCTATGGACATCATCTTTTATATATATATCCTGCTTACTTGAAGTAAACGGTTATTCTGTGTTTCTTTTGTATATTATTCAGTGTTCTTGCATTTTAAAGGTCCCGTGTCATAGCCATTTCTACTGATCATAATTCCATTGTTGAGGTCTACTAAAATAGATTTATATTGTTCAATGTTCCAAACTCACATTGGTTTCTCATCCAGCATCTCTGTATAGCATGTGTATTCACTCTCTGTCCTACACGGCTTGTTGGAGCTCCTGCCCCCCCCCCTCCCTGTGAGCCCAGTGGCCGTCTGCGAGACAGTGAGACACAGCCCGAACACACACACACACCCGCAGCCTGGCTGGGAGTTTGTGTGTGTGCCCAGGCTGAGTTCCGCGGTGTCTCGCTGTCTCGCCGACCCCACACACCAGCTCACAGTGTCCCGCTCGTCGCAGCAGCGAGCCTCACAACGTCCCGCCGAGTGTGTGTGTGTGTGTGTGTGTGTGTGTGTGTGTGTGTGTGTGTGTGTGTGTGTGTGTGTGTGTGTGTGTGTGTGTGTGTGTGTGTGTCGGTCTTGCGGAAGCAACCTGTAAAGGGCGAAAAAGAAGGACCCATGTCACTGCAATGCAGACGCCTCGGTAATGCAAACCTGTAGGCGCCTGAAGAGAGTTGTGTGTGTGTGGTGTGTGTGTGTGTGGTGTGTG
>NW_011335323.1:38428-46130 GCF_000735185.1 Notothenia coriiceps | reverse complement strand
CACACACACCACACACCACACACACAACACACACACACTTACCCACCAAGGACAAACAAAAACTGAAACCTCTGCCTATGTTGTGACGGAGAACGAGAATAATAGAGTACGAGCGTCTGATTGGTCACTATGTAGATCCATATGTGACACTGATCGTCACATTGAATACATGGAGTATGTTACGTATATGAATTAATGATTCCCCTTAGAAAAACAACTGTTAGAGTAGTTTAACCGGTTTTGTACACCCACAGAGATAAGACAGATGAAACAGAAATAGAAAAAGTATTATATAAAAACCTGTCCTAGTTAGTCGATTAGGATTAAAATGTGTAGGACGTGTATTTATTTATTAATATAAATAAAAACACGTCCGACTTGTAAATATTTTGACAAGTCTGCAAGGCTTCAGTTTTTTTAGGTCGGGAACGAAAAGTCCCAACCTAAACGAAAACTAGCAACCACACTAGAGGAAAACTATACACATTACACGCAACCTGTCCACCACACGACAACTTCCGTTCACAGTTTGTGATAAGTTAACCTACAGTGGTTGGCGTCGATAATTAATAACAAACGTATTAAGCTCCAACCGAAAATAATGTTCCTGACTTGGAGGAAATACAGAAGACTCACCGTAGCCCCCTCTCCTAGCAATTCATTCTCTCGTCCACTCTGACCCTGAGTCAAGAGTAATTGTCCAACCGTACTTGCTTACGTCAACACGCTTCCCAATTTACCTGGTCGTACGGGGATTAAAAGATTTTCTCTCCCTGTGTTTTGTAAAACACTTCGTCCAAAACATTACGTAACGAAATCAACAACTAACCCTTTTTAGCTAGACACACTGCGACTACAAATCTTTCGCCACGCCCCCTACCAGACAATACACAAAACTGCGACAACAACAAACTCACCTTTACCTAACTATTCTACGCTGAGCGGCACACCCCACACACTCTCCACAATCCACTTTCCCGCTACAGCACTAAGGACAACCAAAGACACACGACTTACACACCCAGCACATAGATAACCACACTACTTCCCGTTTGCGACCGTTCGACCCCGCTCCCCCTCCAGTCTCCACTTCCTACCGAAACAAATTCCGTCGATTCTTTAATCGAAGTGTAAGAGTTTAGCTTATTCACCGATATCAGATCATCACAATAGACAGCGTCAATGGTGCGCGTTCTCTTTCGCGCATCATATAGGATTTCTTAACCTGTTGTAATTTACGCTATAGCTCGCACTTTAGGCATTTAACGATGGAGGAACGAATGCGTGCGTAACCGACTGCATATAGACTGTCCGCACTACAACTTAAACAACACCATTCCCCGCTAAAACACAGAACACGAGAGACAAACTAAGACAAAGATTAAGACAAGACACTGGGGGTGTCAGACACTGACGACCGTTACACCAAACCTTTCTCGGGGAAGCCTCAAAAAGCAGGAAAAGATTAACTCCGCAACAAGTACTTCGGAATTGGTTCACATCTACGGATTCCTTTGGCGACCCAGGTTGTTGCATCCCTTGCGACAGAAAAATTTCTATCGACGTCTACAATAACGGCGTGGACAATGAAATAGAAACACACTCCGGACAGGACGTCGGTGTTTGTGTTAAGGTTTCTCATACCTTCAGTCGAATAAAGGACAACAATGCATACTTTCACTCCTCCGGTGAATAATTTATTCATACTATAGAGATTTAACAGTCAACCACCGATTCCAAACAACTTCCGACCACCTGAAGCCTTGTCCATTTCCTCAAGAATTACCTTTTTACTGTAAGGATACCATTTGTCAGTCACGCCCATAATCCTTCGTTTGTATCGTGGTAGTGCACGCTGTTACTTTCTACCACTTCAACTAGTAACGCCCCATAGAAGCTGTATTTCGTCACTATCGTCAGGACAAATAACACAACCAGGTTTTCGCTAGTCGTATGGCAGCTCACGCTCAGCCATCAGAACTTGGTCTCCGACCGGTTACAACCATCAGCCGTCGGCTACGTCACCCAAACACTGCATGCGACGACAGACTTTCAGGCCTCACAAGCCACCACACACTTACCCGACAGACGACCCACCAATTCAGACACACACACTCTCTCTCTCACACACACACACACACACACACACACACACACACACACACACACACACACACACACACACACACACACACACACACACACACACACACACACACACACAGTGTTAGCAATCTCTCGGTTTGCTGATGCCTCTGCACCATCACAACGTCGTGCTATATTTCTGAATATTTCCATTTGTTTCTCAGAGATCTCAGCCTTGTCATTGTTCTCTCCCATTTTCTTTTCGCTTACTAGAAGAATAGTCAGGCGACTTTATGAGGCAAAATTGCCTGCAGTAGAGCCGGGGAATGGAAAATGAGACAACATCTATAACGTCCTGCAGTAGGCTGTGAAAAAGACAAACAAATATTCCCGGGCAGAAGTGTTTCTAGTCACAGCTGTTGGCGGGAGTGTTGATGTGTGAGTTTGCAGTTCAGACAGAAAATATTGTTAATCTGTGCTGACACAGGATTATTATTATAGTGTGAACAAGTCAACAGAAACATTCTTTAAAAACTGGTAATGAGAAACAGCTTGTATTTTGTTGAATAGCCCTTTATCCTTTAAGAAATACATATTTGCATTTGCCCTTTTGTTCCGACATTGTTAAAGGTTCCATGTCATGGTCATTTCTACTGATCATAATTCCATTGTTGAGGTATACTAAAATAGATTTATATTGTGCAATGTTCCAAACTCACATTGGTTTCTCATACAGCATCTCTGTATAGTATGTGTATTCACTCTCTGTCCTAAATGGCTTGTTGGAGCTCCTGCCGACCCCCCCTCCCCTCCCTGTGAGCCCAGTGGCCGTCTGCGAGACAGTGAGACACAGCCCGAAACACACACACACCCGCAGCCTGGCTGGGAGTTTGTGTATGTGCTCAGGCTGAGTTCCGCTGTGTCTCGCTGTCTCACCGACCCCACACCAGTGAGCCAGCTCACACTGTTCCGCTCCTCACAGCAGCGAGCCTAGCAACGTCCCGCCGAGTTTGTGTGTGTGTATGTGTGTGAGGAAGTCCGCGGATTGGTCCAAACGTAACGGCTCCGCGGACGTAACTTCACTATCAGAAGTAAACAATGGAAAAAGAGAAATGGAAAAAGAGAAATGTCCAACGTGGCGTTCTGGGGCAGCATATACAGGTATTTTCAGTTTTAGAGTTTTACCCGCTCCAGGGTGTACTTTTCAGGGTTTGTGACTCTGCAGACCGTTTCGGGCATAAAAAGCTACATAACACACAATGGGACGGGTAATAACCAGAAAAGCATGACATGGGACCTTTAATTAAAGTAAATATGCAATTATTGGCTCATACTGGAAGTGTCAGATCATTATGCTTGCTGTGAAACCAAGGCTTATATAATCTAATAGAAAATGATTTTGTGTTAAACCAGTTATCGATAGATGTTTCCTCATTTTGTAGAGTTCTTATTAGTATTGGTTGGTATTGGCATTGGGTTAATTTGACATGATTTATTAAAGATGTTTAAAATGTCATATATTTTGAGTTTGAGTGAGTCCATATGGATATAAAATACATGAACAGATAATGTTTTGCAAAGATATTGGAAACATTGGAGTGTAATAAACCTGTTAATTTATTTCTTTTTTAACCACATTATCCAAATACATTAAAGTCTGACACATTGCATGACTTGATGTTAGTAAGGAAAATGACAAGCTAAAGTTTGGAACCATTTCAACAGATTCATATACAATTGTTTTAAATTGTTGTATATGAGATAAAGTATAGGATATTACAGAATATTCAACAAATTACATTAAGCGACCTACTTGTAGCTCCAAAGAGTGATGAGCAATACATTTCATCAGCCGGGTTTTAAGCCAAGCTCCTCAGGAGAATGAGCCCGTTCAATCAAACGTCTAATATATTTCTTCACCATTAATGATATATATGCATGAACATGACAGTAAACACCGAGTGTGGAGTGAGTTGAGACTTTATTTAGAATCAGCCACTAGCAGAAGCGAAAACACCAGGGTGCTTATCAGGGGCTTTGGAGAGACACAGGAAATTGAGTTTGTCCAGTCTAATTATGGGCAGAGTCACGCAGCTCTACAGACGTACCATTTCCCTCCCATTAGCAGAGATGTGTTATTCATGAGGGCATATCCAGTGTGAACTATGCTCCACTGATATTCCACACAGTCACTTCTTGGTCTGTCAGGAGACCTGGGGCATTGTGTTTCATTTATTTATCTCCACCTCAAAAAGAAAAAATGGAAGGAGGTGATGATGAGGTTGCGGGGCCATACAAGCGTATGAAGAGATATCAATAGCATTAGTCATCAGTAACCAGGAAGAGAAAGGGGTGACAGGAAGCAGCATGGAGAGAGACTTGGAAGTGAAGGACTTGTGACGAGAGTGTTAATCCACAGCCAAGACTCCAACCTGAAATAGCTGCGCCTTTTTTCTTTCCAAAAACACATTATCTGTCTTTTAGAGCCTCTCTTTTATTCTGCCAAATTCCAATGGGCTCTATTGGCATATATATGTTTCATTGTGTCCAAAGCTATTTATAAAATACAATCTGAGCTGAATGGTACATTGTGTGAGCTCACAATGCAGTCAGGACACACATTAATTTCTTACATGTTCATTTAAGGACATTATTCCCACACAATACATGTTTTTCCTCTGAGCGGAAAACCAGTTCCCCTATTCAAAGCTCTGTAAACAAGCATCATCCAGCCTTTTATGCTTGTCACACTGACATTAACCCAAACCCGATGCATGGTTTAATGCTTGAGAATGTACAGTATGAGAATGCATGACTTAGTGAATCCATGGAGAGCTTATACGTATACAAGCACTAATGCATGTATGTGTAATTTATGTCTACATCTGTATTTAAAGTAGTACTTGGAGATGTAAATACATGCTGTGCTGAGATCAGTAAGCTGGCTGGTGTTAAAGTCTCTAGTGGTGGTGCATGTTATGCCAACTTCAAACGAGAGCATGTATGTCCTCAGTGTGGCTGAAAACAAGAAAAAGAGTGTATGCTTCTCCCTCATCACTCAATTTGCATGCATAAGAGAGTGTTACTTCAACATTCATATCATACATTCACCCCTTCTAAAGCCTCATCAGGGATGACGTTAAGAGATTGTATTCATAGGGAAGAAATGAAGAAAGATATAAGATCCCTTATCTACTAATTATTTTTATGTTTTTTTGGTCAGAGCCGTAAAAAGAGCCGTTTTGGAGGAACTGATTAAGCAGGGTAAAGAATCTATTACTTGGTTCTGACAAGTTGAGGAGAGTGAGAGGGGAGGAGGTGCATCCTCATGTCCAACATGATTAGCAGATCACTGATTCAAATTTGTCTCACTATCTCGGCAACATCTCCATTCTCATTCCCTCGCTCTCCTGTGTATCACACTTATCAATGTCTTTCTCTCAGATTATTTTCCTGCTGGAGATATACCTAATACTATTGACATGCATGAAGAAGTGTGTTAATGGAAATAGTTCAAGGCTTCAACAAATATAATTACTGAGAGAGAAGAAGATCTGCTAAATGAATAATGGAATCTCTTGGATGAATTCCTACCACAGCAGGTTACTGCAACAAGAATTGTTTCATCTGAGAACAAATGTAAAAGCATGGATTCAATGTGTTGCATTGTGTGTGTTCTTTATGGAAAAGCATCTTCTGTAAGGGTCAATATTCTAATAAAATGTGCACCTGCATCTCGTTGCTGCTTAATGGATGCTGGAAGATTTACTGTTTCTTGTTTTGCTTATTTGTCAGATAAATAAAACAAACCTATATTTTCCATGAGTAATGCAAAACGTTTTCACCTATAGAGAACCGCAGTGACGCGTCATAAAATCCGGAAGTAAGTTAGCATTTTTAGCACTTCCGGTTCCTTCGTCAAAAAGCAATGCATTTTCTCTATAGGGTTTTGGAAAATAGCTCGAAATAAGGTCTGTGGTTGACGCAAATTTAAGAAATGAATCACGTTTTGTTCTACGACATTAAATACATCAGCAGTGACCCCACTGGTGATTTTTGAAGAGTTTACGTGTCTGAAAAACGATGGTTGTTACCGAGTGGCTGAATAGGACTACAGAAATTGTCGAGGCCGTTGTACGTCATTACGCCTAACACGTAAACACTCCCGCTAAGTTTGTTTTCCCCTGTTCTGCTTGAAAGCAAGTACCTGCCTATCTTTAGTATCTGTATATCTATATCTGACCACAGGGCCGGCCCTGACCAATTTGCTGCCCTAGGCAAGATTTTAGCTGGCGCCCCCCCCAAAATGCAGACACTCACTATGACTCGCACATGCACGGTTGTGGCATGAGAAAACAGAAAGATATGGACACAAGATGTGTGCAACTCTATGTAGTATCCTATCCATTTGAACATGATTTAAGTGAGGGGGGGACCTCACCTCCTCTAGGGGGGTCCAGGGGCATGCACCCCCGGGAAGACTTTTTTTTAATATTGAAGTTAAAAGCATCAATCTGGTGCACTTTGAGAGCAACAATAGGAGATCTATGGATAAATCTCTCAACACCCATATGAAACAGAACTGTAAGCAGATTTTATTTTTCTTTATGGATATTTTACAAATCACTCCCCTTTCACACTGTATTCTTGTTTATTAATAACAACTTTCTTTTACTGTCATACAGTATTTTATACCTGTTTTTCATCTATTCTCTTATTTTTTTATAGCTATAATGATCATATAAAGGTGTGCCTTTACCTCACTGAGCTGAGGTTATCAGAGCCGCTCAGTCTTTCAGGAGAGAGCTCTCTAAAGCTCTCCCCCCCGCGGACCCTTACACAGTAAATTCCAATGTTAATAAAAGCACACAGAAGCTGTATATGTTTTTTGGGAGTTTGATTTATTTTAAATTACCACAAATAAAAAATTAAAACCTATAATTGCACACTAAAACCATTATTTCAAAAAAAGAACAATTTCACATAAACCTCTGGTTTTTACTGGGGCTGGGGCAGTTCAATTAGATTTTTTGGGGGGGTTGTGCCATAGTTTATGGGCACTGTATGCAATATATGCGTAGTTCTGTTAGTATAAGATAATAAGATGTACTTTGTTGATCCAAAATTGGCAAATTGTGTTATAAAATTTTTAAAAAACTTTTTTAAATTTCTAACTTTTTTTCCCCAATTTTCGGAGCCCCCTATGGGTTGATGCGCCCTTAGCATTCGCCTATACTGCCTATGCCGAGGGCCGGCCCTGTCTGACCATTAGAATCTGTATTTTTGAAATTGTCGTTTTTAACACCGTAGTTTTACAAATTATAGAATAATTAATTACCAGTGTTTTCCAATTTTACTCGGCAGTTCGTTTCGTTAGCTAACGTTAGCTAAAGCTAGCGCTACTAGTTAGCTATGCAATGGTTTGTTGCTTTGCTCCGGGTTGCAGCCACAGGTCTTCGCATGAAACGTGCTTATTCTATCTTTTCCCGGCCAATGTTTTCCAAAGGAGAGTCTGGATTCGTGCCATGAGGTAAGCTGACGTTACATTTTTGTCCATGTCACGGTGAAATGTAAATGATGGGTAGGGACTGTATCGCCGTTTTAGAGATGGCGCTGC
>NW_011335323.1:24411-35055 GCF_000735185.1 Notothenia coriiceps | reverse complement strand
GTGTGCCTTGGCAGTCTGCCAAGCCCATAACTTCCTGTCAGTCCCTGAAGGCATCCCCCCTGACAGTGAGCGCATCTTCCTACAGAACAACAAGATCCATCGATTGCTTCGGGGTCACTTCAGCTCCAATACAGTCACTCTCTGGATCTACTCCAACAACATCACATACATCGAGCCGTCCACGTTCCACGGCTTCACGCGGTTAGAGGAGGTGGATCTGGGAGACAACCGCCACCTGCGCTCCTTGGCTGAAGACACCTTCCACGGGCTGAGTCGCCTCAATGCGCTTCACTTGTACCGATGTGGGCTCAGTTCACTTCCTAGTAACATCTTCCAAGGCCTCAGAAACCTGCAGTATCTCTACTTACAGGTACATTCAACTGTTGTTTTTAAGAGTGTTTTACCACCAATACTCTATTAGGGCTGTCAATTTCAACAAGAACAAATTCGAACCAACACCTATTCTATGTAAATTAATTTGAACACAACCCACGTAGCCCAATTCTAAACGATGTTGTAAAATGAATGTGTTGTTTATTCACAGTGCCTCCGCTGCCTCACTTGAGTGACAAGCTGGCAGGTGTATTTTACCACATCAGCACACAGCCTTAACTTTATCAACAATGTTTCCATCTGTGCTGCTAAATCCCAAATTATTTCACACATTACTTCTCAGATGGTTTGGATTATGAATTCAGCACTGCTTGATCATTCTCCCTTCTTCAAATATATAAAGTACAAGGTACAGCTGGTTGTGATATTCACTGAGAATTTTGAATCTCAACAGATGAACACATACTTTGCATAGAACGCTGATTCACAAAATGTGTTCAAGGCAAATGCTACAGTCAGTTTGTGCAATAATGAAAACATTGCATAATATATAATCGTGTGATACTGTCCCCTCTGCACCTTCTCAGGAGAACCATCTGAAGTACCTGCAGGATGACACATTTACAGACCTCCACAACCTGAGCCACCTGTTCCTGCATGGAAACCGTCTATGGAGTCTCAACCAGAACACCTTCCGAGGCCTTCGAGCCCTGGACCGACTGCTCCTGCACCAAAACCAGATCGAATGGGTTGACCGCCTGGCCTTCCACGACCTGAAACGTCTCACCACCCTCTACCTGTTCAACAACACCTTGATACAGCTATCCGGACAGTGCCTGGACGTACTTCCCGCATTGGAATACCTGCGCCTCAACGACAACCCCTGGTCATGTGACTGCAAGGCTCTGTCGCTGTGGGAATGGTTGAAGCGTTTCGGAGGTTCCACGTCTTCAGTGGTTTGCCAGGCGCCAGCTGATTTGGAGGGTAAAGACCTCAAGGAGCTGCGCAAGGAAGACTTCCCCAACTGTCCAGCGACTGTACCTAATTCTGAGTCCAGAGCCCAGACTAACAATGTATCTGGCACGGTGAATCCGTCCATGAATCACAGTGTAGTGGTGGGCTCAGGAGGGCAGACCCACTTAGTGCACACCTCGAGGCGCTCTCGAAACTGCACAAAGCCTCGCAGCAGGGTGAGCAAGGGGAAGGGTGACAATGAGGTTCACCACTCAAAGGAGGTCATGGCCGACAAGGAGGATGCCTCCCCGGATTTAACGGAAGGGGGCAAACATGACCACACGTCCCCAGACGGCACTGTCACGCGGAGGAAGCACAAGTGCACACCCCGGACCACTGTTCGCCCCCCGAGTGGGGTTCAGCAAGCCAACAATAGAGCGACCTTATCCCAGTCATTACTACATGCCTGTGCCCTCCTTGTGGCCTTAATAACGACAAATATTGACTTCATTTTCCGTTGACCTTCAGAGGGTTTTGCAGATGCTAATCACAAAAAAGCACAGCCCTCAGACCCTCTCTTGCTCCTGCACTACAAGGCCTGTGTGTCTTCTATGTATGTGTGTGTGTGAGTGTGATTATATGTATACATGTAGTGTAGGGAGCCCTAGTGTTCAGACTGAAACAGGCATTAAAGCATCAAACATCTACAACAGAAAGACTTGCAGCACAACAATCGAAGCGACTGAGGGACATAGAATGATACAAGGTTAATGCTTGCACTGCCACTAATGCCAGTATGATTTAATCTTCATATGTCTTGGCATCTTATGTATTTTCTTATGTCAACAATTCACTCGAATGGAGTTTAGATAACCAAAATCTGATGCAAAATAGGAAGAGATGAGGAAGCTTAAAACCTGAAAGCTGTTAGCTATTTAGCTCGGAGACAGATGAGCTTGGTCTTCGAGTGCTCCATCCAGCTTTTAGCTCCAATTCGCAGTTTGTTCGTTATCAAGAAGGTACAAATGGAAAAATCAATGACCCTGTAAACTCTCTGTCGTCAGTCCTACCTTGCTCTCATCCTTTCTGCCAAATGTATTTTGTCCGAACAATTGGGTGTAAGTGTTTCTCGTAAACAAATAAGTACAGGTTTAGCATGGCAATAAAATGTGGGTCAGTCTAAGACATAGGAATGTGCCATTCAAACTAAATGGAAACATATAGCCACAGATTTTAAAGCTATAAACAGAGCAACCATAAGCTCACAGTGTATTAACTACTCTCTATATAACGCTGACTTTTTCCAGGTACTGAACCAAACTTTCTGCCAATTCAAACTTTTTTCTCATTCGTATTAGATTCATACACACAACTCTGCTTCAATCTTCATTTACGCCACTTCTCTCCTTCCGGGCAACTGAATATTAAGCCGCTAATTGTTTCAATATGGCAAGGACTGCCATGCGCTACTTTCATTTGCTTGGGAAACAACATGTGTCTCTGGGATTCCAAGCTGTGAATATTGAAGAAGTCTGTCTATATCTTGTGTCAGATGTTGTTCATTTGATTTTTCTAAGACACCAAATGGACCTAGAGATGGATCCTTGTTGCGTCACAAGGAGTCTTAGAGGCCAAGGGTCAAAGGGGGGCTTTCTCAGTTTCCCGGTGATTTTGTGCTGAACTGATGAATGAGGGCGAACCTCCCTCATTGAGAATGTGAAGAACACATATTTTTTTAATCACTTAACTTTAAAGGAATACAAGAACAAGACTTGAGAAAAAAATTGTGTACCTTCAATGTAAAAACATTTTTAAAAGGAGCATGGCAAAGATGGGATCATGCAGAGTGAATAATGCCTCTTAATTAACTGTGTGTGATGTGATTGTCCATGAATGACGGGATCTAAGACCAAGACAATCGCTTCTGAAGTAACAAGGGGGTGCAGTACAATGCAGATCGACATATGGACGATTAAGGGACATCTTGCTGTACTTCTGGAGCTTTTGTGCCTCCCATAAATCTACTGATAAGATGGTGTTTGTATCAATGATGTGAACTATACCTGTAACAATGGAGACAAAAGGACTTCTTGCAGTGCTGATATTAATCACTTACTGTATTACTATGAGAAAAACAATATCAGTGACATCGATGATAACAGGGTTTTCTGCTCCACCTGTCAGGAGGAGTTTTTCGACTTTTGATTTTCTGGTGATTTGTTGATTTACGTATTTTTCACGATATATTTTTCGAACCTTTGATTTGTTAATGCACAATTCCTCACCTACCTTTTTCTTGTTCTACTGTATGCGTCTTCATCTACTTTCTTTGCCATGTTTCAGTTGTTCAGTAAATTATCATCAGAAAACAACAGTACAATATGTTTATAAAGATATTAAAATCTATATCTTCTTATGTCTACCATTGCAGTTTGAGTCTGTTTATTGCTGCTTTGAAGGTTTTATGTACTTGTTTTGAAAAAAAAGTAAAAGGCATGCTCAATCCCCTCTTCTGGCCTTTCTTTCCTTCAAATGTATTTTAAAGCGCAAATTGATTGTCTTCAGCATATACTGTATATATATATATATAGGTTTTTGTTTTTTTTCCAGATGCCACTTCTGTCTTTGCTCTAGTTGCTGGCTTAGCTGCTTCCTACAAACAGACACTTTTTCTGTGAACATAAAGGATGAATATACAATTTACAAACTAAATATTAGTGAAATGTTGGCTTTAATTGGATTAAAAAGCCAATTTTTCATTACCACCTACAGAAGGTCCTGACCAACAGGACAGAAAAAATGAAATCCAAAGTCGACATGCAGACTATGGTTTGATATATTACAGTTCAATAAATCATTTGAAAGCACTGAGGATATTAATGAAAGTGTCAGATGGAATCTGTGGATATTCTGGCTATTATTATTATTAATGGGCCTGTGGAACATAAATTATATTACCCCTTCTTTAAATTCCCTTCACCGGGATAGAAATTGATCCACAAGTAAGTGTTCCAATTTTTTTTTACATTTTGTTAAATGACAAATGAGCTCAGAAGGAGTGGTTAAATGCATGGATGAGGATAGGGTGTTATTCTATTCAAACTGATAGCCGTTCTGGCATCTGGTGTGTGCTGCTCATCACACTCACCAGCTTTCACTCTCAGTTTATCCAACACCCACTTCATCACTGCTCATACTTTGTGAACCTCCCTCTGATTTTCATGTACAAATCTCACTTAAATCATTCTTGTTGGTTACAAGATTAAAAGTGTTTTCATGGCACAGACACAAAAACTGTGAAATGTAATCTAATTAAATTAAATGAATGAAACGACATCAAATTGTATTACACAAATTGAAGATGTTGTTAAAACCAAAATCCCACAGACATAGTTTAATGTTTTTGATTTGATGATGATGTACACAGTTAAAAGTACTTCTTAACATTTGAGGACAATAGGAAAATAGAGTCAACATAATCCATAAGGATGAAGTCCATAGTCGGCAAAGACCGATTTTCTTTTTTCCATGTTCATGTTTGAGTGAGCTGAATGAGATGTTAAATGATAAACAGGAAAAAAATGAGCCGTCTCTGCATCCATTTGTATCTATTTACTGGAGCTGATGGGGTGTGGATTTTTCTAATAAGCTTGTTCACATGCACATAAACATCCATCACTGTAATTAAGGTGAAAAACCATTAACAAAGTGAAGAACGAGAACTTTGTAAATGGGACAATAAACCTGCTTATTTGCTGTGCTATATAGAACATTTTATATTTTTACATAAATGTTTATCTTCACTCACTGCAAGTTCAACTAAAGGCAACAAATGTTTAGTTATATATATATATGGAATTTCATTCAAGGAATCATTTAAATTAAGGATGTACTGTCCCTCTTGAGGGTACATTTAACTGTCTGGTAATTAAACTGCTCAATTTGGACATCAAATATTAATTACACCAGATTTGTATGTGTGATAGCAGAATCGCAATTCAAGGCAAATATGAAGAGTTTTCATTCTAGGACACGTGATGACATCTGAATCAGAGACATCCAGTGACTGCAACCTGTGGGTGAAGGCTCTCACCATCACTCATGTCCAGTGTCCTTGTGATGTTCCCTCCTTCTGCACGTGAGTTCATACACTACACCAGTTTTCTTCTGGAGAGGGGTGCTGTCTATAGGGTGAACACCAGTGATCTCAAAGGATCTCAACATCTGCGCTCTTCAAGAGAGTTAGAAGAGAGGATTGATGTGCCCTACTGTATGTCTGTTATGAAACTACAGCCAGCAGATGGTTAGGTTAGCTTTGCATAAAGACTGGAAACAGGGGGAAAGAGGAGGCAGCTCTGTACAAAACATAGACAGTGGTCTAACGGGGCCTTAAGCCCCAAATGCCTTCAGCAATAACAATAATCTTTTGCTGTTCATCACACATGGCATATTCTTATTATAAACCCATTGCTTGTTCTTGGCCAGAATGAATATGTATGTTTTTTTTTTATCTAGTCTTTATGTCAAGCTTAGCAAGAGTCAGACATGAGGGTGGCATAAACCATGTCATCGAAGGCTCAGAAAAAAAGCAAATTATCTTTTTTTTTAAGTGCTAAATTAAAGGTGTTAAACGTTTTCTGGTAAGTGCTTACTTGAGATGTAAGAAGAATCCGTCAAAACCAGAGATTGCATCAGCTGTAAAGAGGCCAAGTTTGTAACTGGAGAAAGATCGATGAAGACGACGAGATGTGCTTGGAAGCAATCAATCGATTCATGAAGGAACCAAACAAACAATTAGACATCTTACCGTGACAATATTTTAATTCCAATCTTATCCAATTATTTTATCACTGGTCAATATAAGAACACATCTGAGATGGTCTGACAACGATAAGACTAACTTTTCCGTGTACTGATTTTAATTTTTACAATCTCTGTAGCAACTTTAAATGCAAAACTGGACTTAAATTTGAGAGACGACAGGTAAGAAAGTAGCCTGTTCACAAGCTAACAAAGCACAAATTGTCATCCGATGAGCCGATGGGTTCCAATATGTTTTTCCAAAGACTTCGGCCTGTTTTGCTCTCTTTGGCAGCTGGAGCAAATGCAGATATAAAGCACTGAAAATACATTTCACTTAAACTTCGGGCACTGTTGTTGGAATCTATTTCAGCCAGAGTTATTGGTCGCTTGTTAGTATAGAGTTTTTACACAGCACTGTTTTATTTTCCCAAACTTTGAGGTAAATTAGTATCTGACTCACAGACACTCTCATCTGACTTGACCCAGTTATTTGGAAAAGACATCAAAGGCAAGGCTGTAATTGTAATTGTCTCATGGTAGATGAAATCTAGGAGTGATCAGCGAGGACCCAGTTCAGCTGGCAGATCCTCTGTGTAGAACGAAGGTAGGACACCAACTATATCGTTAGAAGCCAAAATGCTGCTGCAACATTAAAAGACGGGATGAGGAGAAAGAACTTCTTAAATGCAAAATGGGCTATCATTAAGGAAAATGAGAGAAGCGGAGGGAGAGAGAGCGGAAGGCTGCAGCACATCAGTAATTGAACGGTTAGAGATACAGGAATAGGCTGGGATGCATGCGGGAAGAAAAGACACGCCAAAGCGACAAAATATGAGATATCACAGTAACGAGACAAAGAAGAAAAAAGAAAAATAAACAGTGAAATAATTCAAAGAGGTTTTTCCAACATTACAACAGTCCAGCAGTCATGTTTAAATACACAACGCACCGCAAAGCCCTCATTACACATCACCACAACACACTAAAGGCCTCCCAATATAGCACCAGCATGTGCGATTTCACATCACTTATTCATGCAGGGAGAGGCAACATGTTGATTCATCCTGAGACGTGACGCTATTGTGGAAGCAAAGCTCCGACAGAAATACCCCTCCTCAAAAAGAAATGCAGCCTTCGACTATCTGTGCCCATTTCTTGGCTTTTAATTGACTCACTGTCATTTCTGTGTGGCTTTAATTAAAACCAAGCAATTAGAAAATGAAAAAAGGAGATGAAGAAAGTGGGTGAGCTGGGAAGGGAGACGGTGCACTGGGGGATATGATAATTAAGAGCAGACACACCATAAAATGCCTCAACACTTGCACCTAGTGTGACTCTCCACTCCCGCTTGGAGTCCCAGTCTCCCCACTCAATCACAAACCTAATATCACCTCTTTCTCTATAAAACCCTTTCCTATTCCAGCTCTTTTATTTTGTCTATTTATTTAGCTTAAAGTCCCCCCAGAGCGGCAGTGTGCTCCAATTCTCCGAATCAGCCAGCCTGCATACTAAACTGAGAGGACTTGAGCAGCCCGAGGCCACACCACCACCTGAATGGATTAGAGGCTCGCTAATCCTCTCATGTTTTGACCTCAAGTCAGACGAAATATGAAGAAACATTACTAAAAGTCAACGTGGTATGTTTCTCCATAACAATACACCTAGGTTAATTGATGAGATGGAAAAGGAGGGGTCTGATTACTAAATCAAATGTCCCTGTTGCTGATTTATATCGGAAAATGCTGACTGTTGAATGATAGGTGGAAGCAAAGGTCTGAGCGGGTTTAACCTTTACCCCAAGACTTGTGACTTGAGGGTTTCAGAATCTATAAATAAAACAATAAGATGTTGAAGATGGTTTCCAGCCCTGATATATGCTGAATGAATGAAAATGTTTTGGGAATAAGGCATGGTGTACTGGGCAATCTGGTCCAGCAAAAATAGACCTAGCAAGAAAAAATAAGTGTCGAAAGGAGACAAGGGTCCAGTAAATATTAGGGGAAAAGGCACCATAAATGTCAGGGATAATCTTCATTGCTGAGGAAAACTGTGCACATCTACAGCAAGCAATGCAGGTCAAAGTTTGATTAGAAAGACATCTGACATTTTTGGCTATCATTTCACCATTTGCTGTCGTTTCCCCTACCAAATCAGTTTGAATAACATGAAGATTGGTTTAACACCTGTTTAATTGTCTGGTTTACGCCTTGATAGCCAATTAACCCTGGTAAGTACAGTGTGATTTATGTTGGCTAAAGCTAGGACAATTAGACCCGGGCTGGATGCAATTTAAATTCTCCTTCAAGACAGCAGCACTTCTCTGTTTCTTCTATTGAGCTCGCATCCCTGTTGAAAAGGCTCTTTAGTCTGTTTTGTCCTGATCAATGCCAACAATTAACACACGCAATCAATGGAGGAGGCCTGAGCAACACAGGCGTCATCCTTTGAGTGTGACGAAGCCCTGGAGCCCATCACTCCTGGAGGGGTACACGCTCCAGTCAAGAGGCTAATGACACACACGGCACTCGCCCCCCACCCCCACAATTAATCACTCCTGTGGTGGATCTGCCAGAAGCAAAACTCCTCTTCACAGCAGCATCTACTGTTTTCTCAGGGTGGCTGATAAGATGTGCCTTTATGTGTTTGTATGCACTAAATGTATGCAGATTTTCAAATATGTTAACTGTATCAAAAAAGACAAATATCATGACCGGATACCGACAGTATGTATTAAAAATGCATTCCTCCATTCAATTTGTATATTTGTTTAGCTACATCCTCTCGCAGTATTCAAAAGCCTAGAAGAACCAATTACTGTCAAAAACTTTCAGGAGATCAAAGCTTGAATCAGACATTAATGTTAGGGCTGTGATAACCACAAGAGACACAGAAATGATGATATACCAATGACAAATCCCAAAATGACCTACTATAATCTGTCAGCCATAAAATAGACAAATAACAACTAAATGTTTGAGGAAACCAAAACTTTGCTTCCACTATAGTTGAATTAAGGGGCTTACAACTTTATGATTAGGGCTTGATTTGAGCTATAACACTTCAGAGGAGCAGGAGGTGTTTATGTTGTTTTTCAATATAAGATTGTGGGTTAGATCCCAGCCCTTGCAGTCAACATATTGATGATGTATCCTTGGGCAAGATACTTAACCCAAAGTTGCTCCCGATGACATGGCCAACGATGTGTGAATGAGATGTGAATGATGACTTGTAGAATGTAAAGTGCTTTGAGGGGTCGTAAAGACTGGATAAAGCCATAGACTCTATAGGATAAAGCACAATATAAGTACACTCCATTTACCGGGTTTCCAAAAAGATACTGGGTTCCTATATTGAAACAAATATGTTGGTACACAGAACCACAAGACCAGGGGTAAGGTAAAAAGGTGGTAGCATGTTTTTGTCTTTATGAGGGACCTAAAAAATACATTACAGCCTTAATATTTGAATGATTGAACACCGGTTAAATTAAGTATTTTGTAATGTTTCCTCTGGCTTCTTGTAATTTTCTATAAACAAATTGATTCGTGATTGTAAGTCCACAGAAAAATCCCATGAAGAATTTATTTATTACTAATAATTGATCAAATACTGTTAACAGTTTGATAGAATAATTTGGACAATAGAAAGTATTTAGGTCAATGGGAAGCAGTTTCAATGAAAATTGGAAAAATGTGTGTGAAAGAAATGGAAATGTGCCTACAGACACGCATTTAATTAAAAGCTTACAATAACAAATGAATAATGAATGAATATTTACTTTGGCAAAGATGAAAAGTTCATCATTTAGGATTTTCTTTTCTGCTAGGAGTTTGATGAGAAGTTTTGTACCAGTCTCTACTTCAGGAAATAACTTACTGGTGATGATGTATGAAAGCCATGGGAAGCAACGGCGGGAACAAAATTGGGGACAAACTTAAGCTAAAGAAAATAAATTAATATATAATGAAACCAGCACCATCTTTTCTTCCCCTACTGTAGGTCAGGGGTCGGCAACCCTCGGCCCTCGAGCCGCATGCGGCCCTTTGAGCCCTCTGCTCTGGCTCCCTTGAGCTTAGACAAAAATAAGAAGGAAATAAAATAAAAGTATTTGTAGGACTATTTATATTTTCTTGCATGGTTGAAAATGTTTCGTATCTTGTATTTTGAGGTGATACTGGCCGTTTCTCAATCTCGAGGATGCTGGCTTGGTAGTCACGTACTTCCAAGACACTTCCTTCAGAAACGAAGCAAGTATACTTCCAAGCCACGGCTTCGGAAAACGAAGAAGAATGGAACAGGCTAACAAGTGTGCCACTATAAAATATACTATAAACTGTACCGAAAATAAATACCTCACGATGTCTATCTAATTATGAAGTTGCTTTACTTTCACGGAACACATTTTTGGTGATAACAAACAAATGTAACAAAGTAACATATTTACCAACACATGTTCTACGCCACTACATACTTACATTTAAATGTGTGCTGCGTCGGTTCAGCCATTCTCTGCAAGGGTTTTTGAAATTGGTCCGTGCGCAAAGCATTGTGGGG
>NW_011335323.1:19554-24382 GCF_000735185.1 Notothenia coriiceps | reverse complement strand
AACGATGCTTTGGCTTGTGTTACCATTAGCCAATCAGCAACCAAGGTAATCACCTGAATGTCCTCCTAGAGCACCATTGAGTTCTTTGTAACCAAATCTCTCTCAGAGGGGCGTGGGGAGGGGCTCCTTATTTTCGACATTGAGAAACACCCGGGCCGTTTCTCAATCTCGAGGATCCTTGCTTGGTAGTCGCGTACTTCCAAGTCACTTCCTTCAGAAACGAAGCAAGTATACTTCCAAGCCACGGCTTCGGAAAACTAAGAAGAATGGAACAGGCTAACAAGTGTGCCTCTCTCTCTAACGGTTTCAAAATAAACTGTACCGAAAATAAATACCTCACGATGTCTATCTAATTATGAACTTGCTTTACTTTCACGGAACACATTTTTGGTGATAACAAATGCAACATATTGACCAATACATGTTCTACATACTTACATTTAAATGTGTGCTGCGTCGGTTCAGCCATTCTCTGCAAGGGTTTTTGAAATTGGTCCGTGCGCAAAGCATTGTGGGGTTTTTAAGGACGCGAAGTCTACCCATATGCAGCCTCAACATTTCTCCCAAACCAAGGACGCGGCCTCGGTGGAATTCCAAGTATGCTGGAAATTGGAACAGTACTTCGGCGGCACTCGATGACGTAGCATCCGCTTGGAAGCCAGTATCCTCGAGATTGAGAAACGGCCCCTGTGTGACACATAAATAAAAAACAAAACGGTTTTAATTAGTTCAACTAAAATATGCGTCACATGCTGCTACGGTCCCGCGCTAGCGCCTTTTCTTGCAGGCGAATAACCTGACCCCCGGCTCGATGAGCGAACTATGGATAAATCAAAGAAAAGTACCGGAGGAACACAGGATTTAATTCGGTGCGGACAGAGTTATATGCTTTCACAGCAAACGATGCTGGTTTACCGGTATGTTTGATATGTGGAGAGAAGTTGTCAAAGGTGCTGCAGCCTTTACGTATCGAGGAACAACGGGAACAACACGGAAGAGGATGACAGCTGACAATCTTCAGTCATAATTCAATGGGGTATGTAATTTATTTCAGAAAACACTTTTTGTTATATTCCATGGAATGCTCTTAACGTCCCGATAGCAATGAATATATTAAATTCTTTGACAATAAATACATAAACAAATTAATCTGTGGAAGCCGTAGCGCTGTAAAAAGGACGACCAATCATTTTAGCCGGCCAGGCTAAAATAATTGGATGGCCTACCTGCCTGTCAGCCTTCCATCTGTGCACAAACTTATCTCGTGCCCTCATTGGTCATGTGCGCGTTCGTGTGTGTTGGAGGAGGGAGAACTTGTAAGAAAGTCTGAAGGAAGAGGTATATTTGTTCCGGTTGTGTATTTTCAAATTCTAGCGCACTCGAGCTGGTTTCTTACCTACCCTACCTTTAACTCTTTTTAGGGTGCAGCTATATGTTTTATTTATTTCAAAATGGGCCCATTTTAATAAAAAAAAAATGTTCCTTCAAATGTGCAGATGACTCCTCAAGTGCTGTGTTTAATTTATTTTAAAGTAGGCCTGTGTATTATTTATAATTCTCCTTAAAGGAGTTCTTTGTTTCTTATTAGAGGTTAACAGTTTTATATAATGTAATAAATAGCCTAATAAATGCAAAAAAAACTCTAGTTTTTGTCTGATATAACAATAAATACAACTTTATAAGCTACCAAGCTATGAAATATGTTTTGCGGCTCCAGACAAAAAAATGTTTGGGAAAAAGGAGCAAAATGGCTCTTTTGGTCAATAAGGTTGCAGACCCCTGCCCTAGGTGTATTGCCAATAAGGAGCAGCTTCCATATTATACACCCTAAAGACAGTCACTACACTGACGGCTGTTCAGAACCTGAGTTGTTGTCAATTAACCCCGAAAAGCCATAAATCCTCTAATTGCCCTTGGACTGCAGCTTGTGGTTATTGAGATTAAGGAGACTGTCATTATTCTCTAGAGATCAAAACTTCATCACACACAATACAAGTCGGCTTAATAGGTCCACAAGAGTCTTAGCCTTCCAGCACTACCCAGGTCATGTGAATTAAAGACTTTTCAGGGCATGCAAAGAAAACTTCAAATACACCATTTTTATGATATATAGGCGAATAGAACACAAATACTCCATGAAGCCCAATTATATTCAGTAATCATAAGGTGAAGAGTCAAGGGACCGCTATGAATAAGGCTATGTCCATTTTTCCAGCAACAAAATGTATCACAACTTTGGACCATTCAGCCTCCTTGACATGGTTGGTACCAATGAATTGTTTCTAGTTTCATAGCATAACATCTTTAAAAACTGCCTATCAACAAAAAAAAATGTAAACCAGGTCCGACAGCGATCCTGGGGGTCTCATGTGGTTAATTAGGTCAGGCTAATGATTATCATGTGACATATGTTATATTGTTCTAATTAAACATTGAACAAATTTGGAAATAGAAATACAGACAAAATGTTGGTTTCAACATTTAACAAAAACAATTGTTCTGCTTTATGCAAGAAAGTACAATTCTGGGAGAAACGGGGCATCTTCCTGTAGCACTGAGAAATGAAAGATTTGAGCTTTTTTCACAGTATATTTTGGGAGTCCATGTCCAGATATCTCGGTGTTTTAACTTGAATAATACTCTTATCCACTGACAAAGTGGCTCTCTGGCTCTCCTACCGCTGGGTATAAAGAGAATAAAATATGCTGATGTTGTAGTGATTTTGTCACTCACCTTCAGGCTAGCCAGTGACAGATCCTCACAAACCTACTTAATCCTCTCTGCTTCTCTAAGTACAGAAAATAAAATACATTTGCCCCCATGTGCTTCAGCAAAGCACTGTTTGAAATGCAATGAAGGGCGTCAGTTGGAGCTGATGGGCCTGATCAAAGGGCCAGCAGTGTCTAATTATCATGTCACATTCTGAACTCATTTCAATAACACACTGGCAGCACTCCCAATACTTTGAAGCTGTGTACTGATTATGCACAACAATAGAATAGAGTTTAATAATCAAAGAGGGTTTTGTTTCTTGATCTCTTTGTCTTTAAAAACAACATTGCAATTCACACTGTTTTGGGGATTATGGCAGAATACATCAGCATCAACAAAGACAGCTGAGATAACAAATCAAACAAGCTCCTGTGGATCAGCTAAACCTAATTTGCTAAATATTACTGTGGAAGAGTAAGTACAGGAAGAAGCTTTTCCGTTCTGAGATAACACCGTCTCTAAAGGTGGTAGCACTGAAACAAAGAAGACCCCTCAAGTGTGTCCCCTGAAATCCACATGTTCCACTCAGTGTGAAGCTGCAGGGGGTCTGAGGTTGAGTTCAAGCTCGTCTCACTCCCTCGCTCCATGCTCTTGCCCCGTGGCGCAGGCAACACTCAGATAAACACACACCCACGCTGACATGCAGGGCTGCATATTAGAATAATACTCACACAAACATTTGATGCTCATCGCCCTTTTCTCTAAGACACACAAACACCAGGGTACATGGGTGTATACGTACGGCCTGTACGGCTTCCAAGTAGGTTTTTACCACCCACACGAGTACCAGACCCCATGTGTTTACAGAAAACAAACCGTGGCCAAACGCCAGACTACTGTGTGTACCACTGTGTACAATTCATGATAGCATGCAAGTGTTGCTGTTAATATGAAAATAAAAGTGAAAATACCAGCAGAAATGTGTTAAGGCATATTAGACTGTGACTTTTTTATATCAGCTGGATATATTTGTTTTACTCTGTACTGTTTGTGCCTAATTTTTCCTTACATATTGCATCGTTACAAGATCTCGAGCCTAACGAATGCATTTTGTCCAACAGCAATGGTCTATGCGAAAATGTTGCCATATTTCTTATACCTACAACACCTGCAAAAGAATGAGATGTAAAGTATTAATGAATGCATTGTTACTCATTTTTGAACACTTCTGCAAGTTATTTTGTAAGTCTACATTTCATTTTTGTGTTCAGTCATTGGAATGTTTCTACAGGGGGAAATGAGGAATAAAGTAAAGCAGAGAATAGTTATAAAATCCACGTAACTTACCCCAGTAACTTCTTTTACCCAATAGTTTGCAAGAACCTACAAGATCCCTGAGGATACGTTTGTTTTGCCAATGTTACAGTAAATGTAGGCTGTCTCTCCGTTGCCTTAAAGAGCAACTTCCAGGTTAAGAAATGTTCACTTCCGCATAAAAAAGCCTCGGCACGTGACCTCCCGCGTGTGACGTAACATGGGGGACACAAGGGGGAGAGCGGCCGGTGTAACGTATTAATAAACATGGATCCCAATGCTAGTTTCGACACAGAAGAAGTTGAACATGAATATTTGAATGCATATTATGGACCACAACCTTATAATTATGAGCCTGCTAGGCGTCCAAGAGACCAGGAGCAGCCAAGGATTAGAAGAAATAACGGCCATCGGAGAGAAATTGAGCTGTGGTGTGAGGAGAGCTATCTTGGTGAGTGACCGACGTTAGCTACAGAATGTTAGCAAACGTCACATCACAACATTGTGAAGTTAGCTATCATATATCAGGCTATAACTAAAGTAGCATTGATAATATAGTAACGTTACTGGCAGGACTGTTGATACTGATCCATAACAGAAACTAATGCGCAAGTATCAGCCGTATCTCGCGTTACCTAATGCAATGCAGTGCTGTGTACCGGAGGGGAGATTACTTGACGATCTGGTGGAGAAAGGTTGTGGAGCCTCCGTTGATATGCCGTTGTAAATGGCTTGATGGAAAGCAGGTGTGCAGTCGGGGAGGGTGCACAGCTGATTGCAGCAGGTGAGTGGAGGTTGAGCC
>NW_011335323.1:14753-19307 GCF_000735185.1 Notothenia coriiceps | reverse complement strand
CACACACACACACACACACCCCTTATCACCTGAATCTCCTCTAGAGCACCATTGAGTTCTTTGTAACCAAATGTCTCTCAGAGGGGCGTGGGGAGGGGCTCCTTATTTTCATCTAAAGTAACAGACAGAGCATCAGTACTTTTGAAACAGGGCTGAAACAGAGGGGATTATGGGTAATGCTGCAATGATCTGTTTGGTGTTTCAGCCAATCAGAGACAGGCTCTGTATATATCTGAGACCTGTGATATATTGATGAAGAAGAGTTTAATAGGGGACCTTTAAGTGAGTTTGGTTACTGGTAGACAGCTAGCGTTGGCAGGACCTAAAATGTATTGTGTTTTTTTCATTTTAACAAATTCCCCATCTCGAACTGTCAGCCCTGTAATTCAGATCTGTCCAAATAAACCACCCGTAGTTTTGCTGACACTCAAACAGGCACTCAAACCATGACAGACACATAACTTCCCTGAAAGAGGTAGTAGAAAAAGGATAATGTTGAGTAGAGAAATGGGAAATTCCTCAACAATTCAATTCACTAAAACTGAGCCAGAAGTTGGAGAATACATTCGATTATATGCCACGTTGTATTCCATGAATCAACAACTCCACTGGTCCACTTTCTTTTCCTTAGTTTTAAATTCACAAGATGCTTTTTCCACTTCTGAACTTTTAAGTAGACCCTGAGCACCCGGGCTGTGAAAGTGTGTTGTTTGTCGGATGGTGTCTGAAATGTTTAGCAGGCATATTTCAACCTTCTGCTGGACTTAATTTGATTCTGTCTCGAGTGTTGGAGTCTGATCATATCCTGTGCCTCCTTTCATCAGAGTCTGGTTAGAGTCTTAACCTGGAGCTGTAGGAAATATTTATCTTGATTTATTTTCTTTGAACGGTGTCTAGAGAAGTCTATGTTACTCAAGTGGAGCCACTGATGCCTCACAGGAAACTAATGTAGAGTAAAGAAACACATCGTATGGATCACAAAACTGATGCAATCACAGATATTTATCAAGTAATCTGGATAAAAGTATATATAGTTAAATTACCTAAGAGTTATATTTTTTATATCGAACATAGATAGGAAGACTTGTAATGCAAACCCTCAATAAAACCATTTCACTGAGTGTTTCATGTCTAAAAAGAAGAACCAGGAAGTGAATCCTTATCATGTGTTTCCTATATTTTAAGAGCTAGAGCAAAACTTAAAATGGCTTTGAGGAAAAGAGTAAAACAAAAACATTATATAACACTTTAGAAAGTGAGAAAACAGAGAGTAGGGTGCCATGTTTGTGACTCTAACTTACCCACGACAGCGTAGCCTCCCGGCACTATCGGGTAGATGGTGCCATCTGTGTGGATGCCATCTGGGAACCAGGCTGCCATGCTTTCTCCAACCAGACGGCCAAACGCTGCCCCTGATACACACACACACACACACACACACACACACACACACACACACACACACACACACACACACACACACACACACACACACACACACACAACAAATCAACACTGGGAACAATNATCCTCTAGGGGGGTCCGGGGTGCCCCCCCTTTTTAACATTTTAAAGTAAAATGCTTCAATCTGGTGCACTTTGAGCGCCCAATTAGAGACTGATCTAGCCTAGATCAGTCTCTAATTGGGCGCTCAAAGTGCACCAGATTGAAGCATTTTACTTTAAAATGTTAAAAAGGGGGGGCACCCCGGACCCCCCTAGAGGATGTGAAGTCCACCCCCCAATTAAAACATGTTATAATACTAAATACATTTGAAGCCTTGTTATATAAGCTGTCCACCATGTCAATATGTTTCTCTTTTTGTAGTGTATTGGTCTTTTGTAGAGGTTTTTCATTGCCAGCTAAAATCTTGCCTATAGCACATTGGTCAGAACCAGCCCTGGTGTCATCCCCACAGCACCCCCCATTTGAAACATGTTCCCACGGCTATGCTGTTATGCCATTATCAGAGACCAAACAACAAATTGCTCAAAAGCATTAGAAGACTCAATAAAGGCTTCTCAATTCTCTAATTTCCCCTCCTCGACTCCTACCCTCGTGTCTTAGTCCCGCCCACAGGAGATGCGAGCGGAGGAGTCGAAGAGGGGAACCGAGGAGAGAGGAGTGGAAGCAGCAGGCGGTTAGAGAAATGAGAAATCCTCTCCTCTGAGCGGTCATTTTAAAGAGACGTCNGGGTGTTTCTCAATGTCGAGGAAGGCTGCTCCAGAGCCACTATTTCAAGCATACTACGTCATCGAGTGGCGCCGAAGGACGTTTCCAATGTCCAGCATACTTGGAGCCCGGCGTACTTCATAGCGAGAAATTTCGAGGCTGGACATGTGTAGACTTCGCGGTCCTTAAAATCCCCACAATGCTTTGCGCACGGACCAATTTCCCCAAATCTGTGGCGGAAAATGTAAGGCGGGGCCTCTCACATGTGTCCCCTCTTCTTCATGTCTCTTCTACATCAACATGTGTCAGCAACCAAGGTAACCCCCCCCCCTTATCACCTGAATCTCCTCTAGAGCACCATTGAGTTCTTTGTAACCAAATCTCTCTCAGAGGGGCGTGGGGAGGGGCTCCTTATTTTCATCTAAAGTAACAGACAGAGAATCAGCACTTTTGAAACAGGCCTGAAACAGAGGGGATTATGGGTAATGCTGCAATGATCTNGTGTGTGTGTGTACATGTCCGCATCTCTAGCCTGTTATTGTCTCATTATACCGCACTGTGAATTAATTAAAAG
The DNA here is from genome assembly GCF_000735185.1 of Notothenia coriiceps. NCBI lineage: Eukaryota > Metazoa > Chordata > Actinopteri > Perciformes > Nototheniidae > Notothenia > Notothenia coriiceps. Next base: position 16,561 of record NW_011335323.1, on the reverse strand, counting down.
TAAATATATCTGTGTTCATGATGACTTATATATTTACTTTTAATTAATTCACAGTGCGGTATAATGAGACAATAACAGGCTAGAGATGCGGACATGTACACACACACACATATATATTTATATGAATATATATAATTTCAGATTAAAAAAGTAGCCTACGCCGGGCTCGGTGGAATTCCAAGTATGCTGGACATTGAAACAGTAATTCGGCGGCACTCGATGACGTAGTAATAGTATGCTTGAAATAGTGGCCGTTTCTCAATCGCGAGGATACTGGCTTGGTAGCCGCATACTTCCAAGTCACTTCACAAGTGTGCCACTCTCTCTAACGGTTTCAACATAAACTGTACCGAAAATAAATACCTCACGATGTCTATCTAATTATGAACTTGCTTTACTTTCACGGAACACATTTTTGGTGATAACAAATGCAACATATTGACCAACACATGTTCTACATACTTACATTTAAATGTGTGCTGCGTCGGTTCAGCCATTCTCCGCAAGGGTTTTTGAAATTGGTCCGTGCGCAAAGCATTGTGGGGATTTGAAGGACGCGAAGTCTACCCATGTGCAGCCTCAACATTTCTCCCAGACCAAGGACGCGGCCTCGGTGGAATTCCAAGTATGCTGGAGATTGGAACAGCGCCACTTGATGACGTAGCATCCTTGAAATATTGGCTTGGAAGCCAGTTTCCTCGAGATTGAGAAACGGCCCCGGTGTTGTTGTTGTTGTTGTTGTTGTTTTTGTGCGTCTTCCACTGTGCGACCTGTAGACAGCCGTGCTCATCGTGCCTCTGTTTCCCTGTTGTTGTTGTTTATCTGTTGTTGCACAGTAGCTGGTGACTCAGACCTCTCTCATCTCTCACCCTCTCGCTTTAAGGGCTAAACGTTAGGATTGGCAGAAGCATTTATGAGAGGAGGAGAGGCGCATTCAGACCTAATGATGTTACAAAAAGAACAATGAGGGTCTCACCCCCACCATCTGCTCTCCTCTCTCTGCACTATATGTTAATGCTTTTTCATTCTCTACTTTATTATGTTTCTCATCTCATTTATCAGATTGCACTCGTTCATTTTCTCTGTTGAGCAGTGAAGGCACCATTTACCTCATGCTGCTTTTTCAAATTGCTCTTTTTTCACAACACTTTATTTGGGGGGGGGTGAAACAATGTCGGTTTGCTTTGAATAAGTCGATGTTTGCCATATGCACAAATAAGATTGTGGGGAGAGGAAATCTGGTTTGTTGGGATGAGAGAGCCAGAAAATAGATGAAAATGTTTGAGTTAGTTATTTTTAAAGTGTTAAGGTTGAATGGGCTTTCTCTATAATGCTGTATATATGATCGTATTGAACAGAATTAGATTAACTGAATGACCATCCATGCTTATGATAAATCAGAAACTCATATTTAGGCCTGTCACGATAATCGATAAATTGACTTATCGTACGATAAATAAAAATGGACTCGATAACTTTTCTGAGCTCGATAAATTGCCGTTTACATAAAGATGTGACCAGCATGTTAGCTAGGAGCACTGTGGCTGCCAGGCGCGCTGTGAGGGGCGGGCTGACACACAGCCAGGTCAGGACACTCCGCGTGCACGTGCAGCAGCCAAATTAATAATATAGCGACAAGCGGGAGACAACGTGTGACTTACTCGCGGGGAATTTAAAGTGAAATGGAATTGGTTACAAAACCTAACTACACATCTCGATTCTCCGGTGTGGCAGTATTTTGGATTCAAACCAAATCAACGAGGCGAACCTACGGACTTGAATGAGCCGGGCGGTGTGTCGCATTGGTT
>NW_011335323.1:8219-9649 GCF_000735185.1 Notothenia coriiceps | reverse complement strand
AGAAAGAAGACTTGCTTCAAACACAATCCATGCAGGGAGCGTATAAACCCTGATTTTAACATTTCCTTGTCCTCTGTCTGGATGTCATGGTTCGGAATGTTCTTTGGTTTATCTGAATAAGTCTGTGGTAAAAACAAGCAGGTAAAGAGATTTTAAAATGTAGTTATAAGCATGAGAATTACATCAGTAAAATACCCCACTGGGGATTTAACCTTGGTATCTAACAAGAGTCAAAATTTGAGACGAAAAGCTAACGTTCATAAGGCCCAACATTAGCCGCCTTTAGCTTAGCGGTGGTGACGTGAAGTCATGTGACCGTGCTGTAGTTCCTTTATAGCCCAACATTAGCCACCTTTAGCTTAGCGGTGGTGACGTGAAGTCATGTGACCGTGCTGTAGTTCCTTTATAGCCCAACATTAGCCGCCTTTAGCTTAGCGGTGGTGACGTGAAGTCATGTGACCGTGCTGTAGTTCCTTTATAGCCCAACATTAGCCGCCTTTAGCTTAGCGGTGGTGACGTGAAGTCATGTGACCGTGCTTAGTTCCTTTATAGCCCAACATTAGCCACCTTTAGCTTAGCGGTGGTGACGTGAAGTCATCGTGACCGTGCTGTAGTTCCTTATAGCTCAACATTAGCCGTCGTTTAGCTTAGCGGTGGTGACGTGAAGTCATGTGACCGTGCTGTAGTCCTAAGGCTGGTTTTTATATTGTATCTCTAGCTAGCAAATTGACAAATAAACCCTTTCTACTTCTCATTCGTAAACCTGACCTGCTTAACCATCAGCTCCTGACATTTGGGCAAATTTGGCTAATTCTGGGCTAACACAATCCCAGCTGGGGTTGAAAGTACTTTAGCTTTGTGATTGGCCCCAAAATACTCATGGGTTGGCACCAGAACGGGCCGATTATTTAGACTGTGGCCCGAAAGACTTTTGATTACTGGGGGTTCGGGACGAACAGGATAACTAGGGACGTCACTTTCCAAGTTGTTCTGTATTCATTCTGGCTTCCGGCTTTGTGCAAAAAGTTGTTTAATCTGTATTTAATAAATTATTTGGCCCTGGTAAAAATCATTTCTGATGAAGACTAACTAACAAATCGTAGCAGTCATGCAGGTTCTGGGTGTTTCCTTAGGGTTTCATGCAAGACATTTCTAAGATAATTCAATAGGGGTATAGGTTGGATATTTGGCACAGTCGTCTATTGTCTGTTCCTTTGTTATTGTGTCGTGTTGTGTTTTTTAATCCACCGTTGTCCTTCGATGTGTCAGTGAGAATCCTGCCGGGTGAGGCGTCATAAATTACTGTGAAACATTCCCAAGAACACCGCAGAGGATTGTAGAAAGAAGAAATCCTGATTGGTGGAACAGGTATATTTCTGTGGAATTCTATTTTACCTCGTGTTGACTTCATTCTATTATTTACTTTTATT
>NW_011335323.1:1288-3788 GCF_000735185.1 Notothenia coriiceps | reverse complement strand
TCAAGCTAGTGTTAAAACATCATAAAAAAAAATATATGTTGTCATTTAAAAATTTTAAAGAGCTTCAAAGAGTCATATTAAATATAGCTTTTCTGCAACATGAAAATACCATTAAGAAAGCATTTTGCATCTGGAAAAAAATATCAAATCCGTGTCATTTTAAAGTAACGATGTGGTCAAGTGGTCAACAAGGAAGCGGCTGTTCAACCAAGCATGCTGTCCATCATCAGCTGTTTCACCCGAGGCGTCCAATCAGTGACGGCCTCACAGGACACGCCTTGTTCCTGGAGTGATGCAAAAAAAATCCCATCACGTTTGCTGTAATTGATCAAAAAGAAACGATTGTATTCCACGTGAAGCTTTGGAGCACGTTCCTCTGTGCATGCAGCGATAAATATCCAGAGAGGAGCGTCATATCTCTTCATTAGCAACTTGAATGACAGCAGCAACTCAGATGAAATGATGATGCATGACAATACCCGGGAGATATTGGAAAAAGATCCCCACAAACTGGGATGTAGCCTGCTGTACAATTACAGGCCACTGCACGCCAACGAATGGAACGAGATTATAAATTGAGAAAAATGATTGTGCAAAAATAGCTATAGCGTTGGATGACAAATGATCAGATATACATTTCTGAAAATCAAAAACGATTGAATTATTTGTGTTGGCCGATATGTTACATTTTCCCCAACGTTAGCCTAACAAATTGCAATAGCAGATCCATTCAAGCAGTTTTTTGTGTGGCACTGTGCCCACTACCATCTGTTCCACTTTTCCAACAAACCCCAACTCTGGTTTAGTCCAAATAAACCCTTTTTCAGAGAGATAGAGTTGAGCTTACTATTTGGGGGCCTGACCCTAACCCTGACCCTCAAACTAGGAATATCAAATTACGGTAAAACATTGGAAATATGGATTTAGCCAATTGCCCGATAAAATTAATGTCCAATCCCCTCAACCCTAATGTAGACGTATTCCCACTTTTTAATCTTTTTGCAATCAGCATCAATTATGTATTCGTGATATAGCTCTTCTCAAATCATTGTAACATTATTGTGCTCTCAATATCTGAAAATATAACACTATTCAGCGTCTCACAATCATACATAGAGATTTGTGTTGGCCGATATGTTTAATTTTCCCAAACGTCAGCCCAACAATTGGTAATATCAGATACATTCACGCTGGTTTGTGAGCAGCACTGTGCAAATGTACCCTTTTTCCAGATAGTTAGATGTAAGAATGCACTCGCTCTTTCGGGGCAGACCCTTAAACTAGAACAATAAAAGGAAAATAACACGGGGGAAAAAAATGCATTTAGCCAATAATTGGCCAATCCCCCCAACCCTTAATTGGACATAATCCCACATTTGATCTTCGTGCGTCAATCAGCATCAATAATTTATTCGTGATCTAGCTTCTCTCAAATTAAATGTACAAATTATTGTAAAAAAAATGTTACCCATCAAACATGATGTCCTCCCCTGTACTAGGAGCCACCAACGATCTTAAAGAGCTACTTTGTGGTGAGCATGTTATCCACATTTCTAACGAATATTTCTGTTTCAATCCAGTGTAACGAGTCCAGATGTTGACTTTGTGTCTTGTCAAACTTGCACTGTTTCTGTTGCATTGAGTCCAGAAAGACCAGCAATTGTTTTTGTACTCAAGGAAATGTTATGTATTATGATTGGCAGATTGAGTTTCCCGATTGCATTTATTCACACAAAACACCCAAAGCACCAACTGTGAAGACGCCCATACATATGGACCATGTGTGTGTTTGAGTGAGTGTTGTGTGTGTGTGACTGATATCAAAACTAGACATGATATATTGGTTTTATTCTTCATCGGTCATCTCTGTTATTTTGTTGGGATGAGGCTACATTTTTTCGATCAAGGTGAAACGACCCAAGCTAATGAGTTTCAGGGCTTCAGCGTTAGCCAAATCCTATAGCATATTAATGTCTGTTTATGACATGGTTGTTTAGAGAGAATTGGATACCGGGGCATCCTTACACCATTTTTTATGACTTAAAGGGGACATACCGTATGTTCATTTTTTGTTTCTTATCAGTATGTAGTGTCTCTACTTTAAAGAGTCCTCTCCTGCTGATGTTCAGGTGTATATCAGTATGTAGTGTCTCTACTTTAAAGAGTCCTCTCCTGCTGATGTTCAGGTGTATATCAGTATGTAGTGTCTCTACTTTAAAGAGTCCTCTCCTGCTGATGTTCAGGTGTGTATCAGCATGTATTGCCTCTACTTTAAAGAGTCCTCTCCTGCTGATGTTCAGGTGTATATCAGTATGTAGTGTCTCTACTTTAAAGAGTCCTCTCCTGCTGATGTTCAGGTGTATATCAGTATGTAGTGTCTCTACTTTAAAGAGTCCTCTCCTGCTGATGTTCAGGTGTATATCAGTATGTAGTGTCTCTACTGGGTCATGTCTCGCCCTGTCTCGCCCCTTAGCCTATCACGTACAATGTGTTGGACCAC
>NW_011335323.1:0-1199 GCF_000735185.1 Notothenia coriiceps | reverse complement strand
AGGAGTCCAATGGAGGCGTTTCAGTGTGTGTGAGATAAATTCCCTCTAGATTTTAGCCTTTGCAAACCATTTACATGCACTAAAACATATAAAACACACACTACAGGAAAGGGAAAACCACAGAAGCAATGGAGCCTCTTTAAAGATAATTTCCAACATTATTTGATACTTCAGAAACAGAACCAGAACTTTAATACTATTTGAAGCTCCTCACATTTAATGCCCTTAAAAAGGCGTGGGGTCAAACTGGGTTTAGGACAGGTGTCAACATCGGGGTTATTAAGTGGCTTTTTGTCGCGTCCTGCAGGATGTAGGTGGGAGTGTGTTGAGCAGTGACCGTTAGTGACAAGCTGTCACAGTGAGTTACCGCTCTGCTCTTACATTATATATGAACATATACCGTCTCCCTCACACAGCGTGGAGAGGTCACTCTGTTTCTCATGCAGAAGGGCAGAGATAGCAAAAGTACACACATCCTTTACTCAAGTAGAAGTACAGATACTCGTGTTTAAAAATACTCTGGTGAAAGTAGAAGTACTGACTAAACTTCTTTACTCAAGTCAAAGTAAAGAGGCTTTGAAATGTACTTCAGTAAAAAGTACCCATAACTAGCAGCTGTTTTAAAGAGTACCTGACCTCCCTTTATATTAATAGAACAATAATGTCATTGTTAGCTAATGAATGTTTCCATGCTGAACAACGGCAACATGACAACGTTTTCATTGGTCCCTCTTCTTTAGAGAAGACCAGGAAATGATGGATACACGGATCGTGTTCAAATCAATAGGCACGCAATGACTCTAAATAATAATGATCACGCCACCAAACACACATTCAGACTAAAGGAACCAGCCTGTTTGGAAAATGAGAGAAGTAGAAAGTACAGGTATTTGTGTTCAACATGTAAGAAGTAGAAAGTACAGGTATTTGTGTTCAACATGTAAGAAGTAGAAAGTACAGGTATTTGTGTTCAACATGTAAGAAGTAGAAAGTACAGGTATTTGTGTTCAACATGTAAGAAGTAGAAAGTACAGGTATTTGTGTTCAACATGTAAGAAGTAGAAAGTACAGGTATTTGTGTTCAACATGTAAGAAGTAGAAAGTACAGGTATTTGAGTTCGACATGTGAGAAGTAGAAAGTACAGGTATTTGAGTTCGAAATGTAAGAAGTAGAAAGTACAGGTATTTGTGTTCAAAAT
>NW_011335322.1:0-3182 GCF_000735185.1 Notothenia coriiceps | reverse complement strand
CCAAGCCACTGAGTGCTTTATTTTATCGTCCAACCACTTCCTTTAGATCATCCAGAGTAGAACATAATTAAATAACTCTTCTTTCTTCTCCGTCCTCTCCCTCTACCCCTTTTATTTCTTCCTTTTTTCTCTTTCACAATTTATTATTCTGTGTCCATCATCCATCCATTTCTGGCTCACCCCCCATTTCTCTCGCTGCTATTTGTTCAGCCCATGAAAAATGTGAACTTCTGCCTGATCAGCTGGAAGATTGAGTGCATTTGCACAAACACACAGCTGGGAGTAACATCTATTTGTTATTTTTGGATGTGACAAAGCCACTTTGCCCTATTGTGTGCATGTAAATGTTCTGCAAATGCTAACATCCCTGTTCTCCCGAGAGGGAGTTTCTCTCCCACACACTGGTTTCAGACAGAGGGTGAAAAGAGGTGCTGCAGTATGAGAAAAATAAAGAGCTTTTTTAACATTAAAGCATGGAGACATGTCGCAGAAGAGACACCAGATATACATATGAACCTGAAAATGAGCATAATAGGGCCCCCAAAACAACATAAAGGAGTCAGATATGGACACAATGATTACATTTACAGACTGAAAAAATAAAATAATCAACCTAATTTAATTTCTTCAACACACAATTTAATTAAGGTTATTTGAATAAAGTGTACACGTTTGATCAACGCAATCCATTTACTCTAAATCAGATTAACCTTATAATTACTTTGCTTTTAAATCAATAGTTTGCATTAATTCAGCTTAAAGGTTCCACGTTTTCCAACTCAATTATTTGCTTATCCAAAGGAAAATGAAAAAGCATTTTAACACTGTGAGATTTTAGTTTCTTAAATGTGATTTAAATACATTCTTCACCAAAAAATGTGTATTCAAATAGAAGGTCTCACCTTGAGGTCCCAAACAGTGTTTCAGACCAACACATGGCATTAAATCATGAGGTTGAACTGTTTACACACTCCTTCTTCCTTTTGTCTGATTCTGAAAGACCTTTGTAGCTGTGTTATCCAAAAATACAATATTTCAAACGTCTATTTTTGCCGAAGCTCGAAAATGCAATTCCTGTGATTAGGTCACGGTTGGAGGCTATAAACAGAGTGTCACGATGCTTTCAGTAGAGCTGCTTAATGGAAAATTACAGAGAAACCCTTCCATATTTAGAAGCGCAGACATCTCATTAAGGGCTGACAGCTTGTTTCTCCTGTTTAGATAATAACCATGGGTGTGCTGTTTGATTACCCACTCCAGTTAATGTATGCAGAATCTGATGTAACCGCTCCGTCTCGATATCACAAGGTGAACAATAAGCACAGAATGGACGTTAGAAGTGAGAGGGGAGAAGAGGTGGGCATGATTATGGGGGGGTGTTTCCTGTTCTGTTCCATGGTTGAGCTTTATAAGTGAATTACTGATCTCTACATATATGCAATAAATCAGTTTCTTTATTTATTTCAAGGTAACCCTTTAAAATCCATTGGAAATGCAGTGTAATAAAATAATAATTGTATTTGTTTGGCATGTTTCATTTGATACAAAAGTGCTGAACAAAACAAGATCAGATTAAGACAATAGATGATAACACAGGAAACAGCAATAGAATGTGTCCTAAAACTGCATGGAAATGAGTAATCATTTAACCACATCTGGTTCCATCGTCTTGAAGTCAACAGTTTCTTTAATGTGTTTTTTTGTTAGATTTCCGACATAAGATCTCTGCACACAAGCGTTTCATGTTTTATCCTACAACATACAATTCTGTCCATAAACCCTTTTTGTGTTATAAACTCAGCGGTTGCTTACAAGTGACAAAATAAGACTTACAAACTTAATTACAACGAACATTAGCCATCCTTACCTTAGTAGTGGTTACTTGAAGTCATGTGACCCTGCTCTAGTTTGTTTATCGCCTAACATTAGCTTATTACTCTTGACGATTGCATTTATGCTTCAAAAGTCCTAAAATGGTGTTGAGAATATCCTTAATCATAAACGGGTGTTAGCATATCTAATTTCCTGCAATATTCTCAAGTCCATTGGAAAAATCCTATTGCTTTTTGTTGAGGGAGCCCTTCCAATGCTAACTTTCTGGCCGGCCAACAAAAAACGGCATCGCTGCACCTCTCTATAGCAATAACTTGGAGAAGTCTCATTACAAAAAACAAAAAATTAATAACTAGAAGGGCACTGCGCAAAACATTTGTATCCACTTGATGACAAAAATTCCCTTAAAACATATTGGGTTCTTAATGGCCCTTCATAAATCTTTCCACAAAGTTTAATCAAAATCGGACCAATGTGGTTTTCAGTCATCTTGGTTAACTGACAAACAAACTGATTCGGTCGGTCTCATTTATTTTAAAGTAAGAATAAACCCTTATTCCAATGAGGTTTGATTTTTGAAGATGGCTTTGAAGATAGTAAAAAGACTAAAAGAGGCAGAGGCAGTGTAGCAAGTAGAGGGGTAAACTGTATAGAGGAGAGGAGATTTTGGATAGTGACCATCCACCTCAACTCATTAATTGTGGTGCATGTAATCTCTTTTTACCTAGTTTCATTTAAGTACCCACAGTGCGTACAGCATATCAAGTATGGCAGCTTCATTGTATATCAACTGATCCTGAGACTAATCAGAACACCTCAGATGGAATAATACCAGTCCAAAGGGTAGTTTCCAAATGTATGCTGATGATACCCTGAATTTTTACGCATGCAAGATCTATAGAACATCAAACAGACAGGTGCAGTGAGCAGTGTCGGATTACCAAGGATGTTCATGCTTAACCCTTATCGTGAGCAAACGCAATGCATGTTTTTGACAGCGAGGATAAATAATTCAGTTAATCCTGACATTTTAATTGATGCTCACCTACACTGTAAAAAAAAAATTCGTTGAAAAACGGACAAAGTGCTGGTAATTTGCTGCCAGGACATTGTCCGTTATTCTACAGACACTTCCGTCAACCCTTTAACGGATATTTCTGTAGATTTACAAGACTTTGTCTGTACCATATACGGGCACTTCCGTCAACCCTTTAACGGATATTTCTGTAGATTTACAAGACTTTGTCCGTTCAACCCTTTAACGGATATTTCTGTAGATTTACAAGACTTTGTCTGTACCATATACGGGCACTTCCGTCAACCCTTTAACGGATATTTCTGTAGATTTA
>NW_011335321.1:0-5400 GCF_000735185.1 Notothenia coriiceps | reverse complement strand
TATTTGAAAAACGAAATAAATGCTTTCCCGCATTCATTATATTTGTTTGTTTTGAGCCAAATAATACCAACTGGATAATAATTGACAACCTTCCTGTTTGCGTTCCATCACTTGATGTGGAGGAAATGATTTGTGTCCATATTAACTCTGCTGCAGACAAAAAGCAATGCATAGGATGAGTTTTGTGATTATCTATCTGGATGCCTTGTGCAAATTCCAACACACAAAGCCACAAAGGAGCTTGTTAACAAGAAATAATTCTGACCTCCTGAACTCTGAGTCAATATCCAGCATATATGCAGAAAGGGAATATTCAACTATCGAGAAAAGATACAGAAGTCGGACAAAGGGTTAAAGATGAAAATCACCTGCTGCATATAAATGAGTTATAAAAAAACAAGTGCCTGAATAATTGCTTAAGGCTCAGGTACAGTACAGATTGTGGTTTTATGGATCTTACGTTATAGAGGTCAATGCCTTGATATCTCTCATTTCTGGAAGTTGTAATTACATTACTGCAATGGATGCTGGAATGCCATCATAAGTTTTGTGTTTCTCTCTCTCGAAGAAGAAGAAGAAAATTCATATTTAGCAAGGAATTGAGAACAAATTAGATTCTAAAGGAATAGTCAAGAAATGTAAATGTTGTGTCTGCCAAACCGTTCCTTAACCAACCACCAAAAACGGCTTGCCATTGTGGATTGTTAAAACTCACCCTAATTATAAGCTTAACATATGATTTTCTTTTTATACAGAAATATGTTTTACTTGAACGAAAAAAAAAAACAGATCTTTTCTGATCAGTTGGTGCAAGAAAGAGTGATGATAGATGCTGGAAAGATGGCAGGGTGATCGTGTGAACTTAAATATCAACCCATTTTGATTACAATAATATTCTGTTAAGTATGAAACCATAGAATTTGTGCTGACAGAAAATGTAATTTCTGTCATTCCACAAATACCTCTATAACATTTAACAATGTAAAACGGCTTAATATAAAAGTTTGGATGCTACAGTTTTGCATTTCTGTGACATTAAAATATTTGGTAAAACTGTCTCGAAGGGTCAAACAACTAAGAGGTTTATTTTTAAAGCCCCTTCCCTGGGTCATTGCCTTATCATATTATAACCAGGCAAATGCACCAATTAATTACTTCCTAATAGAAAAGATGCACTGTGACATTCACATAATCAAGGATGATAATTAAGACATTCATGTATCATATTAAGACCTCATCGCTCAGTAATTTCTTTGTCAACATACACTTGTTTTCTCACGGCACAGTAGTGTTTTAAACTTCAATGACATTTGCTTTCAGAAAAACAGTTTTTCCTCATGAACAGACATCTAATCGTCATGCTTTCTGTTAGCAGATGTGACAGTGTTTCAATAGTTTTATTCAATTAGTTGAATATTGAATTTGTTCAAAGGCCAACCAAAATAGATTGCCACCGTTTAAAAACAAATTTCGCTCCCTTTTACACATTTTATCTTTGACATTCCTAAAGGTTTTGATGGAGGACAGTGACTCATTTATCAGCCAGTTGTGTTTTGAAGTAGATTCATGCAGATTTATATTGGTGAGTTTTAATCTGCATCAGATATTTTCAGTTCTCTATCAGATCTAGACTTTTCAATTGTATCAAAAGAGGTATGGGATTATCTACGATAATACCATTTTAAAATAAAATATAGAAAACATTATACCAGTAATTGAGCAGGTTTTAACTCATTTACTCCAAGAGCGGAAACACACATGAGACATAAGAATGTGTAGATATATTGTAGAGGAACAGATGGGGTTCATGCATCTTCACTATCATTGAGTCACTGACAGCCCTCTATCATTCTCTGCAGCTCACGTCCTCGTCTCTAAACAACAAAGGCTATAAATGTCTGTCAATAAATTCACTCCATGTGGACGTGTGAAGTCTAACACCATAATGTAAGGCTGGCATGAGTCCCTGCCTGGCTGCTGCCCAGCACATACTCCGCTTGTCAAACTCAATATCTCAAAGATAAAGAAGGGTCAATCTAAAAGAAGAAATGCCCAAAAGCTATTAAACATAGCGTTAGAGCAGTGTTTCTCAAAGTGGGGGGCGCGCCCCCACAGGGGGGCGCAGAGGCATGACAGGGTTCGAGAGACCAGGAGGAAAAATGGTTATTAAAAAAAAAAAAAAAGATTCATATTTTGAAAAATTATTGATTCGAAAATAATATGATACAGTACTATTACGTCTGGGTCTCTGTGTTTCATTAAAGCTCGGCTCTGTGTGTGTGGAACGAGCCATTTTGTGTGCGTGCGCGAGCGAGAGAGAGAGAGAGCGCACCGGTACCGGAGATCGTTGTTGTTAGGTTCTGGTGCTAGCGAGCTACGCTAACGGATATAAGGAGCTTTTTCAACAACAAAGTGGAGGAGAGTCCTCTCCTGAGAGACTCAGTGAGCTAAAGGACTCTCTCAGTGGGTCTCAAACGTTTTGGTCACCATTAATGTAAACAATTATTTCCGAGGCACACGTTTATATGATCATTATAGTTATAAAAAAATAAGAGAATAAATGAAAAACAGGTATGAAATATTATATGACATTAAAAAAAAGAATAAAGTTTAAAAGGGAGTGATTTCTAAAATATCCATAAAGAAAAAGTAAATCTGTTTACAGTTCTGTTTCATATGGGTGTTGAGAGAGGTATCCATAGATCTCTTAATTTTGCTCTCAAAGTGCACCAGATTGATGCTTTTAACTTCAATTTTTAAAAATCTTCCCGGGGGAGCATGCCCCTGGACCCCCCTATGTAAGGTCCACACGCTACCTATAAAAATAGCACTCGACCCCTGCTTACACCTATATGCCGTGAGCTGATTATCGAGCCTTCATTGTAACTGTCACACTGTGTATATGCGTGGGGATTGTTGCAGTAGAAAATTAAACTGTAGCGACCGGTACATTCATGGGAAACCCTAAATGTTTGAGCACCCTCTATGAAACGTCAAGCTACCCCACAGCACCCCCAAAATAAATCTCTGGTGCCGCCACTGATTTGTGTTGGGGGGGCCCGACTTTTTATTTTCTCCAAAGGGGGGGGCCTGAGAGAAAAAGTTTGAGAACCACTGCATTAGAGAAATGTGAATTAATCACCTACTCATTGTGGTTTCTTAGTTAAACAGACATGCGTCAGAGTAACATAAAAACTGGCAAAGAGTTGGCCAGTTTCAGTTGCTTAAATGGCCCTTAAAATTAAATGCATTAACATTGTTTAGTTGAAAATGTTTTTGCACTTTAATATCCCATGCTGTCTGTAGGGCTCAGACATGATCGCTTTTTTGCTGCAGGATTACATCTACTTTACTGCCCATTATATCACTCCCAAACTCAAACCAAGAGACTCACATTTATTACATCATTACTTGGATGTATGTGTAACATCAAAGGGTTACTATGTAGGGATGTAGGGTAACAAAACATGTCCGACTAACACCTATTTATTAGCTCTAAAGACTATTTAAAGGTGGGGTATGTAATTTTGGCGAAACCAGCTCAAGTGCGCTAGAATTTGAAAATAAACAGCCGGAAAACATCTGCCCCTTCCTTCAGACTTCCTTACAGAGCCCCTCCTCTAACACACACGAACGTGCACATGACCAATGAGGGCACGAGATAAGTTTGTGCACTATGGAAGGCTTACAGGCTGGTAGGCCATCCAGTTATTTTAGCCGGGCCAGCTAAAACGATTGGTGGTACTTTTTGCAGTACTACGGCTTCCACAGATGAAATGTGTTTATGGGTTTTTTGTCAAAGCACTCAAGATATTCATTGCTATCGGGATGTTAAGAGCATTCCATGGAATATTAACAAAAAGTGTATCTCGAGCCGGTTTCTCAAACTTACCTACCCCACCTTTAAAGAGGAGAGTATACAAGAGTGGATGGGCTGATGGAAAATAAAAAGGAAAGGGGTTGGATTTTGTGTTTTACACCTCTAAAGTTTGAGCTTGTTTTTCATCTTTTCTACCTCCAGCATTGGGCTGATGGATGACGATGACAGTGATGGATGGCCGCGTTGCTACTTTACCCTTCCTAGACTAAACTACAATCAATTAAGAGGCACACCATCCTCTGAGCTGTAAATGAGACAATCAGCAAGATATACATCATCTTCTCCCTGCTCCCCCTCTGACACAGCGTAAGGCAAGAAAATGACGAGGCGTCAGCTCATGGTGAAAAGTGAAGTGAAGAGCAGACAGCGAGAACGCTGCATTACAGAGGGAAGGGTAGGGGCGTATCTCGAGCAGATCATGCAGTCACTGTCGCCCATCATTACAATGGAGATAGCGCTCCAAGGGGGGATTTTTTTTATTATCGGTTAATCTGACTGTTTCTCTCCTTTTTCGTTGATTAAATTATTATTGCTGTTGATTGATGAAATGTCAGAAAACAGTATAAAAAGAAAGGAGGATTTGCCAACTTTCCCTGAGCCCAGAGTTACTTCCAGAAAGATGTAATATACACAGTCATACAAAACTGAAAATATCATCAAAATCTTCACATTCTATGAGCATGAGCCAACAAAAGATACGCCTTTTTGTTTGGTAGAGGACTAAAACCATAAATGGATTAGCAAAAGTGCTGCCGATTAGTCTGATTAATCAAGTTTAAGTTTTATGTTTGTTTACTCATTATAGAGCTGATTAATAACACAAACACCAGTATGGCGATGGTAATGACGGATTCTGAATACATTTCTCTTTATGGACGCATCAATCATTTGTATTTTTGTTGGCCTACAATAATTTGTACCACTGGCAATGGTAGTAGTATTAAGAGTTGAAATTCGGAGACACATTTCCTGTGGTTTAAATTATATGGAGGCCTATTCTGAATGACAGAAATACTGCTTTGGAAACAAACTTTAAAAATGCCAAAGTAATTTAATTGCATAATTACCTCTGATATATATTAATTTAAATGAAATGTGATCACAAAATCAATCAAGAACTGCAAAGATTAATCCATGAACTGCCAACTTTTTTGTTAATCAGTTCATTTAAATTGTTATAGGGAAATAACTGAGACCATTTGTTGATTCTAGCTCCTTTAAGATGTGGACAAATGAAAAAATTAATCGAGAGAATAATCATAAGTTGTAACTCTAATTAAATCATAAATAAAAATATTTTGCGGCATTATACAACATATATATATTCCCTATACACAGTCATCTCAATATGTTAAATTTAAAAGCTGCAAATATTGATTTGTTTTGTTACCGATACTGACTGCAATGTGAAAAAGACAGAAAAAAATGTAAAATGTTGTGAATGACAGCACGTGATGAAGAACTAAATACAGAAACAATCATGAGAGTTGGAGAGAGGGCAGACAGCAAGTGAGACAAAA
>NW_011335320.1:0-2413 GCF_000735185.1 Notothenia coriiceps | reverse complement strand
CGTCAGAGCCAATGGAATCGAGGGGAACTCCCACATAGTCCTTATTTGGTAATGTGTGTGTGTTAGACTGCCGCATAGCCAAGACCGGAAGCAGCCACTCTGGTGGCTACCATTAGCAGCTAACTTTTGCTCTGCGATTTTTACATAAAAATGGAATTATGGATTATAAATAAGACAAATTATTGCCCAGAAACTTTATCAACCTATGGATTAAACGATTCAGCCGCGTTTTTTCTCGTTTTAATGCCATTGAACACGTCTTTTGATCAGATTGACAGCTAAGGTGAGACGATCTCCCTAGAGGCTACGTAAAGGTACGTGTTGTGATGTCTGTGTTTGCTTCCCCTGTCGCAAGTTCGGATCACTCAGTGATGATACTATATACCTAAATAATCTGTGGAACCTCAGCTTTAATCGGGTATCTTGTATGTGCAGCTACGATAAGTAATAAGGGTACTTTTATCTTGAGTTCTGTGCCAATTTCCATTGGCATTTTTCGCTAAGGGGTCATTTAGATGCTTCTTATGAGACTTGTGTTTTGTTTTGGTAAAAATGGTTTGTATCGTCAGTTAGCTGAGATTATTTCCGTTAATCTGGTATCTGGGCCATGTTAACAATACCGTGTAACTGTCACGTTTGAAGGGACGAAATCGTGACATCTTCACGTGTCCCAGCATGGTAAATCGTCACATCTTCACGTCTTGCCGTGATACCGGGTTGCATGATTCTACAACCAGACAAATTCAATGCAAATTTGACAATAGTTGTATAATATTATGGAAATGTAACAACGTTTCAGTCGTGAATCTACAGTTATATAGCCCCTTGTTGGGGATAGACACAGTATTCTTGCCAGATGCACAGATGTAATAAGCTGTGAGATCATACCTGTGTGGGTAAAGTTCCTGACTGATCCGGGATACACTCTGTTGGATATGTTGGACTTCCATCTCCATGTTTCAGCGGGGTTTCACTTTGGTTCTTCGTGCAGTGTGAGGCAGCCCGCTGCCTGTTATCCTTGACTGAACATTCGTCATAGAACAATAACGGAGAAATTCCTATCTGCGGGGAAACAAGAGAAAGCAGTGGAAGACACGTTCTGATACAGTGTCTGTCCTGATATCATGGTGCTTACCTCTCTGTAGAAGTCTCTTCCTGGTATAGATATCGTGGTGAGGATGACTGCCTCCCCGCTCTGTCTAACCTCTTTGACGATGTCCTCATGCTCCATAGACTCGATAGGTTTCCCATTGACAGCCAGCAGGAGGTCTCCATCCTCCATCCCTTCCCCCTCAGCTGGACTCCCCACATCAATCTCCCTCAGCACGTGAACTAGGTCACAGCAGCAAAGGATAGGAATCAATAAAGGTTCAGAGAGAATTTAAATCACCTGATTATAACGGTTTATTAAATGGTCTTTAGAGTGTAAAGCTTCAGTTGGTAACTTGATCAATAAGTATACATATACTGAAAACTGTCCTGACCATAGTGCATGAGAAGCATAACATGTCCAAAAAATGTATGTTACTCTACCTCCTCAAAGTCCCCATTTTGGCATTAGTAAGACTCAACTGACCGAGGATAAACAACTTATCAGCTATTCTTTTTGACACTTGCAGTAAACAGTCAGCAGACGGCTGCTACCAATCCCATTTGACGTCTCTTGCTGATGTTGGCTACGTCTCCCTTATTGTATACATTTTCCATGTTTAGTCCTTTATTTATTTCATTTATTATTATTTTTAATTTATTGGCTGTTAAGAACAACGCAACAGTGCCTACCGACTATGTTTACAAAATATAGGTTGTTGAATAAGCTACTTTGCTAGCCGTACAGGTAAGTAAACAAGTCGCTGGTATCCTTCAAAGATGGCTGACTTGCTTTTGATCACGTTGCATTGCCATTTCCTATAAACCGCTCAGTCACACAAATTAGCTTTCTTTGCTAGTACTGCCACCGAGTGGAGTTCCACACGTATACATTTAATTCTTGGAGAACATTTTCACAAAAGTACCAACATTTGGGTATACCATGCTTCATTACAAGTGTGTGTGTGTATTATATTGTTTTCATGTGTCCTTCAGTGTATCTCTCACCTATCCGTCGCGCTCCCCCCAGCTTTTCTTGTCTCAGCAGGAAGCCGTATCCGTTTTGGTCTTTAACCAGATGCAAGGTTTTGGTGGTGTAGGGCAGGCCGCAGCACTCTGCCGCCACAGGCAGGGTGGGCATCTTCCTCCGGACATTACAAGACTCACTGTCAGGGTCTATCACCAGCACCGTCACTGAGCCCCCATTCTTCTTCAACTGAGAACCAACACACAGCATGAGTCACACACATCATCAGTCCAACAGAACACACACCATGAAGCTGAGTGGAGGAAACCAGAGTCTTACGGTTCTGTTTAGAGTGGA
>NW_011335319.1:0-2812 GCF_000735185.1 Notothenia coriiceps | reverse complement strand
AGAAGATTCAAGGAGCTCTAATTTCAGCTGGAGTTGAATGGAGTTTTAATCCACCAGCAGGATCTCATCATGGTCGTGTTTGGGAGCGCTTGATACGCATTGTAAAGCGCGTCCTCAATTCAGTTGTGCAGCAACAGATGTTGAATAATGATGGACTCCATACAGTCATGTGTGAAATTGAAGCCATTCTTAACGATCGGCCAATCACCAAGCTGTCTGACGATCCAAATGATTTGGCGCTCTAACACCAAATCATCTTCTTCTTTTGAAAGGGAAACCAGCTCTGCCACCTGGATTGTTTGAACCATCTGACATGTATGTGAAACGTCGCTGGAGACAAGTTCAGTACATTTCTGATCTATTTTGGAAGCGTTGGGTGCGAGAATACCTGCCGTTGCTACAAGAGAGGCAAAAGTGGAACCAAAGGAAAAGGAATATAGTCGCTGGTGATATTGTAGTCATCATGTATTCTTCGGCTTCCCATGGTTCCTGGCCTCTTGGCAAAGTATTGGAGGTTTTTCCTGACAAAGGAGGACTGGTGCGCTCTGTAAAGCTACAGACCAAGACCAAAATTATTCTGCGACCTATTACTAAACTATGTTTAGTACAGGAAGTGTAGGATGTGCATTTCTATGTAATGAAAAATGATTTTCACATTTGGCTCCTTAATTGTTTTCAATTGATACCTGTACTATCAATTAGGGGCCGGTGTGTAGGAGCCAATTAACATCTGTGGGTATAAAGGTAGGAACCTATGTTTGGTGGGGAGAGGTTCCGCCGGAAGGCCATACAGTTTTTGACCACACACGGAGCACACACACGGAGCACACACACGGAGCACACACGAAGCACACACACAAACACGGGATTACAAGCAAAGCAAAGGTATTGTGTAAACGGTAATATCGTGTGGTGAATATGGAAAGAAGCAAGTAAAATGGAAACCAGTAAAAGTGAAAATAAATGGACTGTTTCGAACTGGAAACTTTGTTTCTGACCTTTATTCGGCAGCAAACTTGTGTGCGTCAATCACACCCACAAAGCGGATCCTCAGAGGCTTAAAGCGTTGGCTTAGCTTCTACAGATGGATTGATAGTCAATGGATGGATGATGGTTGTACAATGGATGGTTAATGGATTTGTGAATAAATGGGTGAAAGTATGGACCGTAGATGGGTGGATGCTGAACTTTAAGTGTATGGACGGTGATTTCTATGTGTTGGCTGGCTGTTTGGGTGTAAAGGACCCCTGACCCTCTTTGATGATGTCAGCAGGGTCTCTGTAGCCATGGAAACCCAAAACAAAAGCCAATCAATAGTTCGTAGACGGAGCTTATGTTGCTCGTGTCACTGACTTCCCAGCAACCATTTCCAGTCCAAAGTGGAGCTCCAGTAATCTCTTCCACTCTTTAGCTTTGTTCAAGTCATCACAGAAATGATGCTGGGAATTCAGGTGAATTATTTTGACTGAATATGCTAACCATCAAGACGATGTCCACTTATATAAACAGTCTATGTTGGTTTATAATCTGAAACTTTGAACATCATATCTTATAGCAGCGTATTTGCTCAGTTTCTCGTTATAACAGCAATATCCCGTTCACATCTTAAATACATATTTTTCATGTTATTGAATTTGACAAGAAACTGATGCTAACGGGTGGTGCAAGAATCAGTCCTTAATTGTAGCACCTTAGGGCTCCCTTGTCTCAACATCATTGTATTTTGTAATGGGTTTTTGGTTTGATTCCCAAAGTAAGGTCTGTAGTTAACTAGATTTTCACGTTTTGTTCTAGGATATATAATATGTCTCTAAATCCCCTGCCGGTCAATGTCTCAAGCATTAACGTGTCTTACAGTAAATACAGCAGTTGCTAAAAGTGACTAAATGAGACCACTAAACGTCATCAGGCCAAACACCTTTAGCTAAGCAGTAATGACATGCGACTATCGTGTTAATCTAAAGCATTACGCTACTTGTGTTCGCTTGCATTCACGTTTAAAAAAATCACAAACTGGTGTCAATATGTAGAGATTATCCAGCACTACATTTCATTATACATTACATGACGGATTCAAATACACTCAATAATGTAGACAGGCCTATGGGAGCATTTGTACACTGAAAAAACTATAGGTTACTTACGTAACCCCAGTTCTCAGAGTAACATGAAGTGAGATGTCTCACTATGGGATGCGCCTCAACGCGTATGCAAACAGAAGCATCAATCTCATTACGCCAATCTTGATTGGCTGTTGATCTTGACGTCTACCGTCAGGGAATCCACCCACCCTTTAAGTAGCTTGCGCTACGTCGCAGCGTCATTCAAAATAAGCACCTCTTCTCGCTTCGCCTTAGCAAGAAGGGCCGTCTGGTGAGACATCTCACTTCATGTTACTCTGAGAACTGGGGTTACGTAAGTAACCTATAGTTCTCATTCATAACACTCCGTTCGATGTCTCACTATGGGATATTGGAACTCCCGTATTGCTAGACATGCTTATCTCAAAAATCACCAAAACAACCAGAACTTAACAGGTAGAACCCTGTCTCAACACGGGTCGGGGCCCAGCACTGCACGGGCCACACTTGGAGCAGAGACATCTAGCCTGTAAAAGCGGACAAAAGTGAGCGTGAGGACCAGCTCGCTGCTGCACAAATGTCTTGGATGGAAACACCCTTGAACAAAGCCCAGGATGTAGCCAGTCCACGAGTAGAATGAGCACGCAGGCCCGTTGGTGCCTGCAAACCCTGACTCGTATAAGCCAGAGCAATCGCTTCCACAATCCAGTGGGAGAGCCGTTGCCTGGTAA
>NW_011335318.1:0-1530 GCF_000735185.1 Notothenia coriiceps | reverse complement strand
GTGAGGACTCTTTAAAGTAGAGACACTACATACTGATATACACCTGAACATCAGCAGGAGAGGACTCTTTAAAGTAGAGACTTGACCCGTTTTTTTTTACAGAACTATCGTATTTTAGGAAATACTACGAGAATAATAGCGGTTAACGTGTAATTCTACAAAACAGATGTTTATCGTAAAATGTATCGCATTTGTATGGGCATTATTGATACAGAGGGATAAAAGATCGTACACTCGTAATCTCCATGCGACAGCTATTTTAAACGCAGTGACTTTTTGAATGTCCGCTGTGTGTGTGTCGATTTAAATGGTGCACTTTTATTTCAGCACTCTTAAAAAATAAATATGTGAAATAATGTGTTGTAACTGTTTTTAGTGTGTATAAGTAAAGAGTGGAAGTTTTAGTTTGTGACGTTTATATAAATATATATAAAAAAACAGCAACGTGACTTTTGTTAAACGTTAAACAATAACTCGCAGCGGCATGAAGAGTTCATCGATCCACATCAGCAGTTAAGGATCAGAATCGAGCATCGACTCTGACTCATTCACACAATTTAACTTTAATGGAGTGTTTCCTCAAGAGGGTCAAAGAGGAAGTCAAACAACTGTTAAAATATATGAAAAGAATACGAAAAATGTGTCGAGAAAGTCCGAAATCTGAAACATGTGTTAAATCTCCCCAAAAAAGTAGTACTAGTACTTTTAATTTACTTTCAGTACATTTCGCCTCAGTCAGTTTTTGAACACAGGAGTTATATCCATGTGTTGTTAATTAAACTTGTTCTGATGAATTAAACCAACCTGTGCGGAGCGATGATAAACCAGCTTCAGGTGCTTCCCTCATCGATGAGTCAGTGTGGAGAAAGTTAACTCACTCCTTTAATGATTTTCAAGTTTTAACATTGAGTCAGTGCTGGTGTTGATATCCTGCTTCCTGACGTGTGCTTTCAACTTTTTTGTGACACCAACGGAAAACCAAATGAAGCCGAGGTGAGTCACTGAGTTTAAAACAATCGCACAATTATCCATAAGAAGCTATGAAGAGCGCTGAGTCACTTTTAGCTGAGTCATGGTTATCTGAAGTGACAACAAATGCACCAATCAGCAGGAGAGGACTCTTTAAAGTAGAGACACTACATACTGATATACACCTGAACATCAGCAGGAGAGGACTCTTTAAAGTAGAGACACTACATACTGATATA
The DNA here is from genome assembly GCF_000735185.1 of Notothenia coriiceps. Classification (NCBI taxonomy): domain Eukaryota; kingdom Metazoa; phylum Chordata; class Actinopteri; order Perciformes; family Nototheniidae; genus Notothenia; species Notothenia coriiceps. Next base: position 322 of record NW_011335318.1, on the reverse strand, counting down.
CACCTGAACATCAGCAGGAGAGGACTCTTTAAAGTAGAGACACTACATACTGATATACACCTGAACATCAGCAGGAGAGGACTCTTTAAAGTAGAGACACTACATACTGATATACACCTGAACATCAGCAGGAGAGGACTCTTTAAAGTAGAGACACTACATACTGATATACACCTGAACATCAGCAGGAGAGGACTCTTTAAAGTAGAGACACTACATACTGATACACACCTGGAGAGGACTCTTTAAAGTAGAGACACTACATACTGATATACACCTGAACATCAGCAGGAGAGGACTCTTTAAAGTAGAGACACTACAT
>NW_011335317.1:0-2228 GCF_000735185.1 Notothenia coriiceps | reverse complement strand
CTCAATGCTCCGAAATCTGTTCTAGCCCCGCTAAACATTGCTTACAATAGAATGTGTAGATTTTATTCTCGGTTGTGATTTCCATACACACCACTGTGCACTGTACCTAAACCTCAATCTCCCTTCTCCTGATTTGAGAAGACATTTGCACTGGCTTGAGTTCATTTATAAAAGTTTCAACTTTAATTATCCCCCATATTTGAAACAGTATCTCTTTTGTTTTACATCAACCCACCAAGTTAGACATACCTCTCAGCTCTTCTTCACCGTTCCTCTAGTTAAAAAGGACATTGGCAAAAGAGCCTTCAAATTTAAAGCTCCTGCTGATTGGAATAACTTACCTGCTACCATCAGATCTCTCCCTACTCTGACTTTGTTCAAGCGTGCATTGTCGTCTCACCTCAAGGTTGAATGTTTTTGTATGACCTGAAGTACTTTATTTATTGTTTAAGGGTTGTTGAGGCTCCATCTTATTTCACCATCTCCTCATGAGATGACCCACCTATTGCCCATTTCTAAGTCTTTATTTCTAAGTCTTTATTGTTATGATTTTGTATATATAGTACAGCTACTCTACTTTACTCTACCCAATGATATGCATTCAATGTAACCGCCTATAATGTATTACCATGTGCTGTATGCTTAGGCTGAATGTTTGTAATTTCTTGGTTATTTCTTCCGATGTATGTGTGTGAATGTTGTTTGTATGTTGTACTTGTTTGTTATTTGTTTTCTTGGGACCCCCTTGAAAACGAGGTGATTCACCTCAAGGGGTTTATCCTAATAAAGAAATTTGAATATAAATCCATTGGACCCCTTTGTAACATAGTGACATCACTATGTACCTCTCTAACACTATGTAGCACTCAATTGGCTAGTGCTCCAAAACATGTTACGTGATAGGCTAAGGGAAGGGACCTTTCTAAGCGGTTAACCAACAATAACAGCTGACCAATTACAGCCGACTGGAGCTTTTTGAACATTAAAGCATGTAAACATGTCACAGTAGAGGTACAACATACAATTATGAACCTGAAAAGGAGCATAAAAAGACCCCAAGGCACTTTTAGTTTCTCAGACCTAAGAGCAATAACAACTTGTGTTGTCGATCTCTCTCTCTTTTTCTTCTCCTCTTCCTCCCTCACCCACCTTCTTCATTCCCAGGAGGGGAATCCTTCTGGGGGAAACCTTTCAAGGATGAATTTCGGCCCAACCTGTCTCACACTGGCCGAGGGGTTCTCAGCATGGCAAACTCTGGTCCAAACACCAACAAATCTCAGTTGTAAGAACTGCTCTTTTTTAAAAGCTTAAACTTTGAACTCTCTGTTTTATAGAAAGTCAGTCAGCAGGGAGTTATGTTTAGTTATTTGCTGTCTGTTACTTACTTGTTGATTTCTTTGGCCCCAATGAAAGAAGAAATAAATCAATGCTCGCAGAAAACCTTTTCTTCTGTTGACCGACAATCATCTTATGTATTTTGGTATTTTCTTAGTTAGTACTTAACAGTCCTGTTTTTAACATTCTCATTCAAAAAAGTCAATTTAAACAATGACCTTTCTTACATATAGGAAAAGTGTTCTAAACACTGTAAAACGTAATTTAGTTCTGATTATGAACTTAAAAAACGATGCACTATTCAAATCTGAAGTTTTCATTTTAGATTTTAGCTTGTAATTGTGTCTTTGGTACACTTTATTGATGGTGTAGTCAACAAGTTAAAGGCCTCTAGTGATTCTGGAATAAACCCTAATGACTAAATAATTGTTGTAATGTCAAATGTCTTAATAGGATAAGGTAAACAATGTTTAATACAGCACAATTATAAACACTTGTAAATTAAAGTCCTCATATGGGATTAGAACGTTTAATTTACAATTTACTCTAAGATTATATACTGCTTATTATTATTTGTAAGGCAAAGCTCTCTTTTTATATTTCTTGTTAGTTTACTACACGGTTAACCTATTCATTTTCTGTATCTTGTTTTTCTCTCAGCTTCATTACGTTCCGGTCCTGCGCCTACCTTGACAGGAAGCACACAATATTTGGAAGGTAAACCTATGTTGTTTTTTTGACTGTGCAAGATTGATGCATTTAACTTCAAAATATACATATACTTGTTTTAGGTACGCCCACCATAGTCCCTTAAAGAGGTCCTATTACACTTTTGGGGTTTTCCCTTTCCTGTACTGCTTTATAAATGCTTTAGTGCAATGGTCTGTAGATAC
>NW_011335316.1:0-1957 GCF_000735185.1 Notothenia coriiceps | reverse complement strand
TATCAAAGGTATCCCAACTGTAGCTGTGAACATGACAGGATGTGTGATGACCTAGAAGAGCATCAGGACTGTTTGAGGCATATGATAGCTATGTGATTAACATGATGATTCAGCCTCTATGAAGAGAGACATATGACAAGCATGCTCATTTCTGACGTGGAGCTAATCTGAAGTAAACATTGAATACTGCTTTCTATTCCTCCATCTTGTGACTGTGGAACTCCCTCTCTTGGATATCAGCATGTGAAGGACACTGTTCAGGAACTAGTTGATGCTCTGTGTGTGATGACTCCTTCCATTCTGGAGAGGATCACAGATACATGGATCAGAGATTCAAGATCAAGCCGGGGACTAGTGATTATTAAGCATTCAGAAAAATATAACATAAAAAGTCCAAATTTGGAGATTTGGAGAAAAAGTAAGATTTGAGATTTTTGAGAAAGTCCGATTTTTGTAGTAAAAAAGGCAGATTTTTTAGAAAATGTCTGAATTTTGATTTTTTTTTTAAGAAAAAGTCAGATTTTTGAGAAAAAGTCGGAATTTTGAGGAAAAAGTTAGAATTTTGAGAAAAAGTCAGAATTTAGACATTTTTTTGAAAAAGTCAGATTTTTGAGAAAAAGAAAGATTTTCGATTTTTGAGAAAGTCAGATTTTTGTAGAAAAAATATCAGATTTTTTAGAAAAAGACAGAATTTGGAGATTTTTTAGAAAAAGACAGAATTTGGAGATTTTTTTGAAAAAGACAGAATTTTGAGAAAAAGCCAGAATAGGACAAGCATGATCATTTCTGACGTGGAGCTAATCTGAAGTAAACATTGAATACTGCTTTCTATTCCTCCATCTTGTGACTGTGGAACTCCCTCTCTTGGATATCAGCATGTGAAGGACACTGTTCAGGAACTAGTTGATGCTCTGTATGTGATGACTACTTCCATTCTGGAGAGGATCACAGATACATGGATCCTGAGATTCAAGCTCAAGCCGGGGACGAGGGAGAGTTTTCTAACAACCATGTACACCAAGGAAAAGTCCTGGTATGCGTGAACCTACTCGTTAATAAACCTGTGTCTGAATGTGATTGATATCTTTGTTGCTTCATATCGAATCAGAGCTCTGGGTACCTTGAAGAAGCCCTTGCAGCCCTCACAGGTCCGGACCCCGTAGTGCTGACAGGAGGCGTTGTCTCCGCACACCGCGCAGCACCCCTCGTTTCCTGAGAGGCTTTTCAACTTCGGCGATAAGCTGCCGTCCAGCTGCTCGGACCCCGCCTCCAAAGAGAAGCAGCTCATTGGTGGAGGGGGAGGGGGAGGGGGAGGGGAGAAAGGATCCTGAAGATGAGACAGATCCTCCACGGAGCTGAAGGTGAAGAACGACGCCTCCTGGGGACCAGAGGGGTCGTCCGGAGCCCAGAACGAGGGGCCGTAAGAGGGGTCCCAGCCGGAGGAAGGCTGGAAGCGAGGTGTGGAGGGGGAGGAGGTGAAATCTGACCCCCCAGGAGAGGAAGATTCATCGGGGAAGCTGAGTGAGAAAGCCCCGCCCGGGTAGCATCCGTACACCTGGAGGTCGTCCACTTTAAAGGGGGTCTCCATGCCCGCCGTAAACTGACAGGAATAAGAGTTGAAGTCGTGGTGGAGGTCGACCAGAGAGTTGATGCTGGGCAGGGTGGGGGTGGGGACATGGGGGACGTTCGAGGTGAGTCTGGCGATAAAGTCCGTGCTCTGGAAGTCGGAGAGGCCCAGGTTGAGGTCGTAGAGCTGGGGGGACCCGAGGGGGGGGGCGTGCTGAGGGTGGATGCAAGTCATGGCTGCAGAAACACAAACACAAAGACAGGTGTTTAAAAGTGTCCTCAAGAGTCAAGGGTCAAGGGTCAAGGCTTTCATTGTGAAGTGTCCATAGCTACAGTGTGGCTCTCTCTCTCTCTCTCTCTCTCTCTCTCTCTCTCTCTCTCTCTCTCTCTC
>NW_011335315.1:0-3264 GCF_000735185.1 Notothenia coriiceps | reverse complement strand
GTTTATATGTACTGTATATATTTACTGTTTATGTTTGTAGTGGCAAATCTCCCTCTGATTTATTTGAGAATTTTTATAAGGTGGCTAATGTTGGGCTATAAAGGAACTACAGCACGGTACCATGACTTCACGTCTCCACTGCTAAGCTAAAGGTGGCTAATGTTGGACTATAAAGGAACTACAGCACGGCCACATGACTTCACGTCTCCACCGCTAAGCTAAAGGCGGCTAATGTTGGGCTATAAAGGAACTACAGCACGGTCACATGACTTCACGTCACCACCGCTAAGCTAAAGGTGGCTAATGTTGGGCTATAAAGGAACTACAGCACGGTCACATGACTTCACGTCTCCACCGCTAAGCTAAAGGTGGCTAATGTTGGGCTATAAAGGAACTACAGCACGGTCACATGACTTCACGTCACCACCGCTAAGCTAAAGGAGGCTAATGTTGGGTTATAAAGGAACTACAGCACGGTCACATGACTTCACGTCACCACTGCTAAGCTAAAGGTGGCTAATGATGTACGTGATGACGTTTAGACGTCTCATTTAGACACTTAACCAACCTCCGATTTTAAAATTCAGCAGTGGGGTATTTACTGACATATTTGATGTCGTAGAATAAAAATATCTTTAGTTGCTGTTAACCACAGACCTTATGTTAGGTTAACAACCAGAAACACACTAAAAATGTCCAGATGGAGGGAACAGGAAGTGATCAAATGCTGGCTAATTTCTGTGTTTGAGCACTGCACCACTCTATTTAATCATCAGTGTCATAATTAAGGACTATGACACAGTTTTAAAGCAGCTAAAAGGAGTCAGATAAGGCTGTCTATTGTTAGTCGAGGTCACCTAAGCCACTTTACTTCATTCAACGCACCTGTGTTGTCAAGGTAACCACAGCTGATGGAATGGGATGCTGCATTAGTCCATTTGCAACTGGTGGTCATAAATCACTGACTGTTACCCTGTTTGTTGTTTAATAGCAAAACAGGTTGTTTCAGCGGCTGCTGAGGCGGCTGTTGCTAATGAGAACCCCGAGGTGATGATGGACAACAGGTGTGTGTGAGGGATGCGTGTGTTAATGTGTGAGAGAACACACACACACACACACACACACACACACACACACACACACACACACACACACACACACACACACACACACACACACACACACACACACACACACGTGATGCAGGGCAGGATGGCAGAACACCCGGTAACCAACAGATTTTACGGGCCCAATTTTTTATTAATCCATCTGCTGTGTTTCTTACATTCAAAAAAAGGGGGATTGGATAGCGATTAAAATTCCCTTAATTAAACCTAAAAACCATGAAAAACAACCCCAGACCAAAATATCATAAATATATAATCATAGATTTAGCTTAATATTATTATTGTAATCATATATAATAGGTCTTCAGTGCTTTTTGACTTATTTATAACAGTAGGCTTAAATATGAACACTTGGACTTAAATGCATTATAACACACCCTTAAGCCAATTTATCAATGAGGAGGAAGAGGTGGAGGGGGAAGAGGAGGATGAAGATGATTAATGAGGAGCAGTGGAGTGAGGAAGAAGGATTTCGGGTCATCAGGCCGGTGACGAGGAGGGGGAGAAAGCGTTTTACGATCTCAATCAGCACAGCGACAGGAGGAGGGAGCAGTAAACACCGCAATAAAAACCCAAATAATCCATCATCTTCATCCTCCTCGTCTTCTTCCACTTGGGTCAAACAACTGCATAACACCTTTTTAAATCACAATGAGTTTAGTGAATTTAATCAGAATCCTAATCAGGTTTATTGCCAAGTAGGCTGTATAATGGTGCGTGCATAAGGGGAATAGGTTTCTGAAAAAAGGGCTAACACAGGACGGACTAGTTTACAAAAGAAAAACAATAGCCACTCTAAAAATAAATAATATAAATGTAATATGTAGAGTATGATTTACTGACATGTCTTCTTTATATTGAATGCATTGACAAACAGAAAAACTGGCAAACGGGCAAGAGAAATAATAAAAAGGTTTTCAGCCGTCAAAATGTTGTTGAATTGCATCAGATTATAAAAGCACTTATGATGTTCACCATTCCTTTTATCAGTATCAGTCAACTCAGACAACATGATTGGATGTTGTGTTTGTGAGTGTCTCTCTCAGCTCTTTGTGGTGTCCCTTTGTCACGGGTAAATGCTTTGGGAAGTTCAATCGGATAGAAAAGGATTAAGGGCGTTTGAAAAAAAAGTCCACTGAGTGAGGAAACACCACGAGCAAACAGCCATTAGACCTTTTGACCTTTTCCCTGTCACATAATACAAAATCACAGCCGGCAAAGAAGACACTGGGAACGCAGTAATGGAGGTCTGGTGTCTGAGAATTCATCAGGAAAACTGAAAGGAAAATGGGAAGGAGGGAGAGATGGAAGCAGATAGAGATGAGAAAGGATAGGAAGGAAACAGGTTACCATTAGAGAAGGGGTTTCAAACTCAAACACACAGTGGGCCAAGATTACAAAATGGCTACTAGTGGAGGGCCGGACTGGTTCAATGTTTATTGCAGAACTTATTGAAATTAACTTATTGCACATATTAAACCTGGAACTAACAAAGCTTAAATAATTGCCTATAAAAACAACATTAAACATTAAATAATCAGTTCATTCATTTCTTATGGCTCTATCTGCAGCTTTTCCAGAGTCATTTCTTATGAGTACATTTTCCCACAGGCCAACAACAGCTTCAACAAAACTATTTCCCTCAAAGAGAAACCAAACATGCCCTGGCCTGTTGTCTCGAGAAAAAAAGTGCAGAAGGAAACATCCATTGAAACTCAGTGTGCTGCTCTGTGATGCACACTAAGCCAGATACTTGGCATCTCATCTTGGGTGCAGGTTCATCAATGTTTGGGCTCAGGCTCTGAGCTGAGGAGACCCTCAGGATGGAGTGAAGGTGCGATATACCGGAGGGCCAGATCTAATAGGAATTAGAAATGATCCTGCGGGCCGAAATGGAATCCACCTGATTTGGCCCCCGCGCCTTGAGTTTTGACACATGTGGTTTAGACGATACTCCGTTTAATCACTGACAACAGATATAACAATCAGTCTTATATTTAGATATCCCTCACAGCGACTCCTCTCACGTGAAACATTTACAAAAAGGGCAGAGGAAACGTGAGGGACACAATATATAGGGGGGGGGAGAAGTCCTCACAACAATAATACTCCTGAGCACAGACGACCACACTTCAGA
>NW_011335314.1:0-2200 GCF_000735185.1 Notothenia coriiceps | reverse complement strand
ATATGCACAAGCATACTGTGGCAATGTTATATCTAATAAACATGGAAATACGTTTCCTGTGGTGTTTGAAAATCGTAGTTTTAAATGTTTTTTGCAATTATCAATTTTTTTTAAGTGTTTTACATTTTGTATTTTAAAATTACACAAAACAGCTCTGAACAAGTTCAAACATTTGACTTTCCCAAACATATAATTCAATACCAAAATATTGACCCAGTGGTTGAAATTCTGTGGTAAAATACTGTTTCCTCGGCTGGAAATAAAAAATAAAAAAAAACATCTTGGAAGATGGTCGCCATTTTGAAAATTGAGGTGGCTAACGGGCTTTTTTAAATAAATGGCCCCAGAGGGATGAACATTGACATTTTGGTGCTTGTAACCACTTGTGGGAAAAACGAAAACGTCTTTTAAAAATACAATTCCCTGGCCAGGATCCTGACCTTCTACAGGTGCACCATAGAGAGGATCCTGACCTTCTACAGGTGCACCATAGAGAGGATCCTGACCTTCTACAGGTGCACCATAGAGAGGATCCTGACCTTCTACAGGTGCACCATAGAGAGAATCTTGACCTTCTACAGGTGCACCATGGAGAGGATCCTGACCTTCTACAGGTGCACCATAGAGAGAAACCTGACCTTCTACAGGTGCACCATAGAGAGCATCCTGACCTTCTACAGGTGCACTACAGAGAGAATGCTGACCGGCTGCATCACAGCCTCGTAGGGCAATTGCACCACCCTCAACCATAAAACTCTACAGAGGGTAGGGAAAACTGCACATCATCAGGACAGAGCATCCATTGAGGACTTCTACTCCCAGCAGCTCAGGAAGAAGCCGTCTGGCAGGTGGTACCGCAGCATCAGGACTAAAACCACCAGTCTCCGGGACAGTTTTATCCCACAGGAAATAAGACTGCTAAACGCCTGAGCTCTGTTAAGTGCCTCCATAACCCAAAGCATTCACCTGGTTGCATCTAACAATCTATCTAATTTATTATCTTAATATGTATCACTAGATCAAACAGTATTTCATTTAATTGTGTTGTATATGATTTCATCTTACATTCTGTTCTCGTATATCTTATTCTATTGACATGCACATAGAATCCTGCATTTACATGGTAACTTTCAACATTCTCTGCATCATTTAGCTTATTGTATTTATTTATTTTCTGACATGTTTATAGTTAACTTTATATGCACTACTTGTTATGTGTTAACATCTTGTGTGGACTCCCAGTTTTTGTTATAGCCTAAGATATAATAAATCATGAAATAAAGGTATAATTAAAGTATGATTTTATGGCAGTGTTTGAATTTGGCAAGATCGGGAAAGGGAGAAGGATGGATGCTTGCATGAGAAAATTCCTGCAGTGGCCTCTCTGTCACTCTGTTCTGCCTCAGTGGCCAATGCATTTGGCAAGAAGAGGCCTTACCCACAAAATGAAGTCTTGATAAAATTGTGCAGACAACAGCTGCTTACGGTAACAGGGGAGGAAAGCCTTTAGAAAGAGCTTCTTTGTTTTACAAGAGGTCTGAACAAGGTGGGCAAACGTCACACAGCTGACCTCTGCTATAGCTGCTTGTCTCCTGGAGCGAGCAATGAGATAAAGAGTCCCTTGAGAGAGTCGAGTGGAAAATGAGCCATTGACAGCTCCTGGAATGCCTTCTCATTTCCCGAAGGACAAATATGGTTAATTCATCTTGCAGCAACAAATGCCTAAATATAGAGTTTGGACAGCTGACATGTCCCCTGTCAATATATTTAACCGTGTGCATTTGTCCCCTGAAATAAAGACATGAGAGTAGAAGAGGACTTTTAAAAAAGAAAGACTGCTAGAAAGTAACTTATGGACACAACCATTTCCTGGTTAAAGAAGGGAGCAGTATGTAACCTCAAACTTAATGAATAAGTGAAGAACTTGCAACTTTTTTTTTAATTCACAAACATTATGTAGAAAAGTTCAAACGTTATAAAAAAGTATTTGTTTTAACTTACTACTTCTCTCTCTCTATCTCCACTTTCAAAATCTATTTAACACTCATAACAAACAAACACAATTCCTAAAGTTGTCCTGAAATTAACTTATTAACGAAACGAAAAATATAGCCTACTTATGCAAACAACATTGAATCTGGACTTGAAATGATTCTGATTAGGCCTAGCCTACATTGCAAATAAGCAGACAGCGCTGCTT
>NW_011335313.1:0-3451 GCF_000735185.1 Notothenia coriiceps | reverse complement strand
TGTGTGTGTGTGTGTGTGTGTGTGTGTGTGTGTGTGTGTGTGTTAGGGGTTTCACGGGTTTCACAACTACCAATATTTACTAGTCGACACATTTTTCAAAATAGCGGGGGAAGCGGTGCACGTTTTCTGCCCACCACTCCAGTGGATTATCCATTGTGGGGATATGCGGTTCCGCTGGCAGTAATCCCGTAGCTCATCATCCGCATCACTGTTGACCCGTGTTTTCTTGCTGTTCGTTTGCCTCTGTTCAGTGCTGACGCCGGTCCGTTGCTCACTGGTGCTAGCATTACTGCTAGTGCTAGCTGTCGGCAGCGGGTGTCTCATCTTCAGATGGTTGCGCATAGCAGATACATTTGTATTGTACTTCAGTACAGCTGTACATAACTGACACTTCACTGTGGAGTTGGTTACATCTTCGTTGAAGTACATCCATACATAAGAATGTCGGACGTGTTTTGTAGTATTTTGCAGCACCTCGTTTACCTCAATTTTTTTCACGACTAGTCGACTAGGGCCTACAGCGCCGACTAGTGGTAAAGGTAGTCGACTAGTCGACTAGTCGATTAGTTGGTGAAACCCCTAGTCACAGGAGGCTGTGGAGACTTTACAGGGATGTTTTTAGGTGACTGACTGGGATGTCCTCTGTGATGCACATGGGGAGGATATAGACGGACTCACAGACTGCATCACCGACTATATTCATTTTTGCACAGACAATATAATCCCCGCCAGAACAATTAAGTGTTTTTCCAATAATAAACCCTGGGTGACCAAAGACATCAAGGCGTCACTTCACAGGAAAAAAGCTGCCTTCAGGAGTGGTGACAAGGAGGAGATGAAGAAGGCACAGTTACAACTGAAGAAGGAAATACAAACGGGCAAGGAGTGCTACAGGAGGAAGCTGGAGAGTAAACTGGCCCAAAACAACACCAGGGAAGTGTGGCGTGGGAGGAGAACCATCACTGGGTATGGAAACAAGACTGACCAGGTGATGGGAGGATGATGGGAGGAGATCTACAGGAGGCCAATGACTTAAACCTGTTTTTCAACAGGTTTGATGATGAGGTTACCACCCCTCCCTCCTCCAGCTCCTCCTCCACCTGTGACTCACCCCCTGTGATTCCCAGGGAGCCTTAAATCATTTCCACATGGATAGGAAACTAAATACATTTGCACACATGTTGTGTCCATATCTTTCTGTTTTGGTGGTCATGCCACAACCGTGCACGCATGCGCGAGTCATGGTAAGATATCTGGATTAAGAGGTTGCCCTCGGAGGATGTTGAAAAAATTGAAATGGCCCTTGAGAGGAAAAAGGTTCCCCACCCCTGCTATAGATCCTACACATCCACTGGACGTAGATTATAAAAGTACAATATATACTTCTCGCTAGAAATCTAATAAAAAAGCATTTTAATGGCCAAACTATTCCACAATTTAGGATTTTCCAGAGAGGGTTATTTGTGAATAAACGACCCTCCAGAGCGTTTGCAATCGACGGGAGCATGTTGTTTCTTACATGACCACTAGAGGTGCTACACTTTAAAACGTGACTGGGTCGTATTTAGCTGCTGAACAATCGACCTATATGGTCGTTTTTTGTAGGAGGACAGGCTGATTGGTCTTGTTGTGCAGAGGTGGAAAAAGTACTCAGATCTTATACTTAAGTAAAAGTAGAAGTATCAGAGTGTAGGAATACTCTGTTACAAGTAAAAGTCCTGCATTCAAATGTTACTCAAGTAAAAGTAGAAAAGTATTAGCATCAGAATATATTTAAAGTACCAAAAAGTAAAAGTAGTCATTGTGCAGATTTCAGAATAATATATATGATATGTTTTATAATGATTGATTATTAAAGGGTTATCAAAGCTGGTAAAGGTGCAGCTATAGTTTTGACTTTGAATACTGCAGGGTAGCTTGTGAATTTACTCCAGGTGGAACTAAAGACTGATTTAGCAGTTGATTACATTTCACATCATTAAAACAAATCTGTAAAGTAACTAAAGGTATTAAATACATGTAGAGGAGTAAATGTACATCATTCACCTCTGAATTGTAGTAGAGTTAAAGTACAGAGCATTAAATGGAAATAGCCTACTCAAGTAAATTATCTCAAATTGTACACAGTACAGTACTTGAGTAAATATACTTAGTTACTTTCCACCCCTGTTGTTGTGTTTGAAAGACAAAATGCCAATAAATATATTTGAAAATGTTGTGTTTTGTTTACCAGTATGGTTTTTGTATTTTCTGATCACCTGACGGCTCAGGTTACGATGGGACTGAACCAATGAAGACATGCAAATAAAATCCAACGTTATGATAAACCATATTTTGTCTATGAGTGCACAGATTTCCATGATGTTGTTTATTAAAGTTCAGAAGGTTCAGCCAACCAAAATGTGACTCAATCTTCAGAGGCTAAAAATAGAGCGGAGCTAGCATGAGGCCTGGTCCTGACACAGGCAGCTCCACGTGCGTTCTGCCTTCCAACGGTGAGGACATCTCAGCACTCCCCCCACTCTGAGTCCTGGAGGTGGGTGGTGGGAGCTCTCTGACAGTGATTTCAGCGCTTGGTGGTGTTGGCCGCACGTAGGTGGAACCTGTTCATTCTGGCCAAACAGTCGCAGAGCAGACACATCCTGATCCAAGACTGTGCAGAAACAATTTGGTAGATCTTTTCAAGTATATTTTTATGCACTGGAAAAGATGCTAATCCAAAAGCAAGTAAAATAATTGTTTTAATAAGATGCCCTATTTAGATAAGTATGGGTATCGTTAGGATTTTATCAATACCGGTACCGCTACTGCTTATCGGTATCGGTATTTTTCGATACTCTTATCGATACTTTTCAATAATTTGGTGCTCAAAATTATAGACATGAATACAAGATGTGAAGATTAAACAGTAATTGTATTGTAATTTTCTTGCAGAAATAACTGTATAACTTATACATTAGCTTCTCAGAAGCAGATACAAATAAATAAAATAACTTAAAGGGGCCTGGCTCGCCCTGTCATACAGAGGCATTTAAAAAAAAAAAGATTAACATTTGTAAATCATTTACATCTTCATCCAGACATTTCAAACTGACAACCTAGCTCGACAAGAGATCCTTAAAACATTGTCCTACAGTGACATCATGCAAAACTGTGATATGAGGAAATTGGTCAAAAGGCTAAGATGGCAAAAAGATAAAGGCGAGTACGTATATTATTCTGGATTGTACTTTTAAATCATCACAAAATAAATGATGTGCTGAACTGAAACACGTCAAAATATGTCTGAAGGTTTAAACATAGAACAACGTATTTGGGCTTAAAATATGTCAATTCCTAGTAAACTGAAGTAAGCTGAACCACATTGAAACGTTGACCTTTAACAACATTTAAATGCAGTTTTCCAATTCACAATGACATCTGTAAGTTTAACTGGTTTATAAAGCATTCA
>NW_011335312.1:0-4729 GCF_000735185.1 Notothenia coriiceps | reverse complement strand
AATATATATTTCTATTAATCATTTTCGGCCTTTCGGCATTCGGTTTTCGGACCAACTGTTTCCTATTTTCGGTATCGGTTTCGGCCAAGAATATCCCATTCGGTGCACCCCTAATCTTGATGTATTTAACCATACAAGGTTTAAAACCTTTTTCTTTAACCTGTTAAGCCCTGAGCCTGTTTTCCAGGTCTCAGGCTCGAAAATGACATTCCTAGAACAAATGACTAACCCTGGCTTTAGGAATACAAACTATAACATACAATAAGTACCCTGTATCAAGATTGATGCAAAACAAGTGAAATTTGACCTTTTTAGAGAGATTTAGAAAATAAAAAACACTTCTGGGGTCATTTGGGTGCATTTCCCATATCTCTGGCCCCCCTTGGTCGATTTTGATGATTGACATCTCTTTTTAACCGTTAGAGCCAATAGAATCAAGGGGAAGTTCCTAAAATCCATCTAAACATTACCCATTGGTGATGAGTGATGCGCAGCCAGAATGCCCCGAAACCGGAAGCTGCAATACACGCTATAATTAACAGCCAATATGAAATCTCAGTTTTTGACCAAAGAATTGAATGATGGATTATCAATACTTTTTTCAAATTGACAGACACATTGGATTAACCTATGGATTAACCTTCAGCAGCGTTTTTTATTGTTTTAATGCCATTGAACACAACTTTTGATCAGAATAACAGCTAAGGTGAGACGACCTCCCGTGAATGCTCCGTAATGCTACGTGTTGTGACGTCTGTGTTTGCTTCTCCTGTCGCGAGTTCTGATCGTTCAGTGATGACACTAATACCTCTAGAATCTGTGGAATCTCAGCTTTAATCTGATATCTTGTATGTGCAGTTACAATAAGTAATGAAGGTATTTTTACCTTGAGTTCTGGGCTAAGTGCATTTTTCCGCTCAGGGCCCCATGTACAGCGACCTTGGGTCCCTTGAAAGGCGCTATATAAATATCATTTATTATTATTATTATTATTATTATTATTATTTAGACGCTTCTTGTGAGATTTGTGTTTTGTTTCGTTAAAAATGGTTCGTATTGTCATTTAGCTGAATTTCTTCCCGTTAAATGGGTATGACACATTAATAGCTTTTTAAATATTAAGAAGCCCTGTGACACAGTTTCGTGAAAAAACTACCCGCAGGACCCGGATTAGGGTCCTCTCGGCCTTAACAGGTTCAAATGAAAGTATTTAGTTTATTTAATAAAAGAGCACATGTTCAATGTAAAAAGTGACAGTTGATAGTGTAGTTGCAATTTGGTGCTATATATATATATATATATATATAAAAAGCGCTAGTAATGCCATTATGAGCGTATTAGCATACTCACATTATCATTAAGCTAAAGGAGCGGCTGTGCTAATTAGGGTCTCACATAGCTGCTAGTAAACATGTAGGGTAAGGCTCCGTATATTGTGATGAACCTTTTTTACATTTACCTTTTTTAAATAGGTGTGTAAGCAAGAAGAGAAAGCAATCTAAAGTGTGTACGTTAGTGCATTTTGTGTGTTTTAAATGCCACAGCATTCTGTTACAGGTTTGTGTTCAGCATTATTCATACTAATAATACACTTTTTGTTGAACTTCTTATACATAAGATGAAGTTCAGTGCTTTAAAAAGAAAGTACAAAAAGTGACATTTTCTAAAAAAATCTAAATCAGCCGATCTCGTACTTTAGGAACAATATTAGCAACACAAAAGTACAAGCAATCCTCATGGAGCAGCCTTCCTCTCAGAGTAAGCCACTGTTGAGTACCCACAACAATCTTTGTTAAGCATTACATTTAAATCAATTTGAACAATTTATTTAATCTGATTTCTTTCCTCTCCTGTCGTATCAACATGTGGGTTCTTGTTAAATAGACTTCTCTTCGCATTGCCTACATTAACATTCCCCCACTGAAGTGTCTTGGCTGCTAAATTCTGCGCCCATTTCCAATCTCTCCGCCGTCTCTTACTTTCTGAAATGTGAGACATGTTGTATTTTCCTTTTAGAAAGAAAGCCTTCAAACAGTGTGTGTTTCTTCACCAGAGTGTTTGTGCATGTGTGTGTGCGTGTGATCATTATGTCCTGATCTGAAGCCATCTGGGTTGGCTGGCTCATTTGCATATCTGGTGTTAACAATTATACATATTCATGACCAGGGTCTAAACTGGTATGAATATTCATTCTGCCTCCAGGCCGTAGACGGGTAGAGTGGCTGTGATTCAGCGCATCAGAAATCAACCCCCCCTCTTTTGTGTGCTGGACGGGAACATTTGATGATTGCTATGCTTGGCGAACTCCATATGTGTGTCTTACAACATTTGCTTTAGTCATATGGCGGCCATATTGGATGCATTTAATACTTGGGAAACAGCGCCCTCAAGACAGATGGAAATAAGAACAATCTCTTTGGGACAAGTAGATAATCTTTAAACTAAGTTGGAAGCCAAAAGTCAAACTATCCATCAAAGTCCTAACCATAACCCTAAAAAGACCTAATGGTTTTGTATGGCATTGTCAAACCAACTGGGCAGAATTTTCTTAATGTCTTTCTTAAAACCATTACTTGCTAAAGCTAGTTCATCTGATTTATTTAAAATGCAAATGCAGCTGCTAGCTACATCATACATTTTAAATCAAGTTAGCCAGTGAATTGTTTGTTGGGAAAATACATTCAACATTGAGACATTCACAGTTTCAAAGATTCAAAGGATTTATTTTGATTAAGATTTCCATTAGCACTAGCATTAGCATCGGCTATTCTTCCTGGGCTCCACACACAAATAGTGAAACATAAAATATGCACTATAACCCCCTAAAACCAACAAACATACACAAACAAAATCATCTTTTCTCATGAAATAAACAATTAACTAAGGAAGCAACAAAAAAAACTATTAAAACCCTTTTAACCATCCTTAACCAAAAATAACAAAATGATGCATGCACACAGACACAGATGGTTCAACAGGAACAGTTAGTTCCACCTGACCAAATGGGTCAGTGACATTTTATATTTTCAAAATGGCAAAAAAATAAAAATGAAACAGTAAGTCAGTTTCAACATTTTCTGAGTGAATTCAAATATGAATTTTTCATTTGTGCATGTGCCCACTGAAAAAGGTAACACTTTCATTGTATACACCCCTTGAAAATGTCATTCGGCAAAACAAGGCTATTTTCCATATGATATTAAAATCAATGACAATGACACAGTCACAGATAGTGACAAATGTAATTATTGATCTATAAGGAATCTATATCCAGGTATAACATTTTCACACCAAAACTACAAATATTAAATATTTTGTCTTTTAAGGCAATAGCTTTTCATCCGTCAACATTTTTTTCCTACATTATTCCAGTACAGGTAAAAATGCTTTCAAATCATATGAAACCTCTTATTATAATTAAATTCCCTTCATTAATTTCATGGTTTGTGTCAAGTAACACAGTATTTAATATATTTGTTGTAAAATTCATTGTTTTACTGTATGACGTCTTTCATTTTACTGAACGACATACTGCAACTACAATATGCCATTGCACATAGATCCAATAACACGATGTAGTCCTAAATAAAAAAAAGGATACCAAAGACTTTATAATTGAACTTTACATTTATTGACATCAAAAAACAGACTCAGTCTCATAACATCGTTCTCCATTCTCTTAACACAATAATGATGTCAAGTCAAATATGAACCAGTAAGTATCTGATTAAAGTTTATTTTTCATCACTACAACAGAATAATAACAATAACAACCCATGTTTTTATTTCAGCTGCTATCAACAGGTAAGTGAACAGGCAACAATAGCGGCAATTCTGTTTTTCTTATTGCATATGAAATATATAATTTAACATTGTTTTATTGCAATTTATACTTTACTAAATAATGAACTCATTAGTGTTAAGAAATACACAGTACCACTGAAGGCTGGTCAGTGTTATTTACTGACTGTTTCAGACTGATAAGAACTTATCCCAGTCATCAGCTGACAATTTGGAGCTTCTACTAGAAGATGGCTCTGGTTCTGAGATAAGCGTTTTCACATCTGATTGAAAGTAATAGATGACATCGGGATTTTGGGGCAATGCAAAGCAATTCTTTCTGCCAGACTGTTGCATACAGGGCACCTCAACGTCATCACCAGCTACCTTCAGGACTTGCCCTACAAATAGCTTTTTGTCATAAGACACTATTACCATCTTTCCAACCATGTCATCAGATTCTGAAATGGTGGTGGAGGGTGTAGCTGTTTTGGCATGAAAGTCTACCTCAGAGGGTGATTCACATTCACAGGTAAGTCCCATTCGATGGCAAAAACAGGACACATCTCTAAACATGATCTTCCCTGGGGTGTTTGCAGTTACCTGGTGAATATTCAAGGTGCCTTTAACAACCGGCACGTCATTCGGCAAAGCCTCATCCACTCTGGTGATGTCATCTTCGGATACCCAGTAGAATTTTACATTTGAATTTGATTTTTCCAGAAAGGAAAACAAATCTTGAGCCTGCTGAATATCACTTCCTTGCAACACAAATGCATCAGCACCTCTCTTGACTGAACCACCAATACCGTCTGGTGCACCCTTTCCATGGGCCTTCTCTGAGAAGTTCCATGTTATCTCTTTAATGCCTCTAAGGAAAGGCATGGTACACATCAAGTAGAAATTATTTCGGTTTCTGTACTGGGTGAGTGGGCCGTCACTCATGAAG
>NW_011335311.1:0-2551 GCF_000735185.1 Notothenia coriiceps | reverse complement strand
TGTCTCCTCAGGCTCTCTAATACACGCACAGTCATCTCTCGAACGAGGTGCCTGCCTGCTTTCCAGGACTTTTACAGCCTCTGGCCGACTGCAGGGCCATGGGGTGTTAAGACAGGCACCTATAGCTCTGGAGTGAAGCACACACACACACACACACACACACACACCCACCCACCCACACACACACACACACACACACACACACACACACACACACACACACACACACACACACCCACCCACCCACACACACACACACACACACACACACACACACACACACACACACACACACCTCCTTGGGAGGACATCAGTGAAGGTCCCCACACCCACACACACACAAACACACACACACACACACACACACACACACACACACACACACACACACACACACCCACCCACACACACACACACACACCTCCTTGGGAGGACATCAGTGAAGGTCCCCACACCCACACACACACAAACACACACACACTTGGGGGGCGGGCCCACCTGTCACTTTTTATGCATACTAATGTGATTGAAACATTTTTTATGATACACCATAAGGCGCAACAGTGGGGGCTTTTCACACCTGTGAATACACATCAACCCCCTCCTATCGACGGATCTCACACCTACTTGAGATATCACACCTACTTGAGATCTCACACCTCGGGGAGGCGGGACTTAGCTCATTAGCATAATGGGGGAGGTGTGACCTGTCACTTTCTATGCATACTAATGTGATTGAAACATTTTTTATGATACACCATAAGGCGCAACAGTGGGGGCTTTTCACACCTGTGAATACACATCAACCCCCTCCTATCGACGGATCTCACACCTACTTGAGATATCACACCTACTTGAGATCTCACACCTCGGGGAGGCGGGACTTAGTTCATTAGCATAATGGGGGAGGTGTGACCTGTCACTTTCTATGCATACTAATGAGATTGAAGCGGGATGAATAATACTACTCATGACATAAGTTTTACCCATAGTTTAACTTAATCCTTAGATGGGCAAGCACATATAAGCACATAAGCACTCTTAAGATACATTCCCAATGTAGGGTATACATTTGATCTATTATAAAACCCATATTACACCCATACTCTGTTATTAAAATGTTTTTACACCATTGTTACACCCAAATTACATGCATACAGTATGACACCAATATTACACCCTTATTACAACATTAGTACACCCATATTACGCACATATAACATCCATATTACACCAATATTACACCTTTATTACATTGATATTACAATTAGTTTAGACCCATATTACACATTGACACAGGCTGTCAAATGACCACAAGATACAGAAATCATTTACAGTAAGGGTTAAATGTTATCTTTAAAATATAAAGTTTGGGGTATACCATATTAATCATGTGAACAAGTTCTTCTTTAAATGCTGCCACACATTGTTTCCCTCTCAATGTTACATATTGCCTTCTACCACATGCTTTGTGTTGATAAAAAGTCTCCAGTGTGCTTTGCAGTGTTTTCATATCCTCTCCCCTCCTTCGCCTCTCTGTTATCTGGGTTCTTCCTCTGGTGCTTGCCTCTCTGCTCTGGAGCCTGATGTTCTTCCCCCTCCCTCTATCTTTAACTGCCTGCTTTGCTTATCTCTCCGCAGCCCCCGCTGTAAGGCAGCGTTTTTCTGTGGTGAGTGTTTCCTCTCAGATGCCAAACACTGATGTGCCAAACTGAGCCGTCACATTAAGCCCGGCTGGCAGAGCTGCCGTTCAGCTTCACTGCAGGTACACTGGTGTTCCCAAAGAAACAAACCTTATTCAGTTAAGGCTTTTACACTTAACATTTGTAGATCATGATCGTTGTTCTCGAACCCAGAAGGAAGTTAAAAAGAGACAATGTAGTCCCGGAAAAGTTCAAATGGGTAATTTATTGAAATAACGTGGTTTTGAATCAGACAGAAGAAGCAGTCTCTGTCTTTTAAACTCTCTTAATTAAAAACACACATTAATATATATATTCCGGCTTAAAAACACACACAAAAAAGAAAAAACAAAGAGACAAAACAGACTCACCTTGTCCGCTTCAAAACGACGCTACATTTTAGATCTGTCGCAAATTTATTTTTTTAACTTTAAATAAGCAGTTCTTCTCAAGAGGTTTACTCACCATCAAACACACATCTAATCTTTCCTACGTAAACTATTGAAGGTTTTTGATTTAACTGGCTCTGTCTTACCATGTATTTGGGCCCAGTGTGTCTGATGGATTCGTAGAAATTCCTTAGAAGCTGCAGTTTTCTCTCCTGGATCTTCGAGCTCACGTCGGGGTCACCAATTTGTAGATCGTGATCGTTGTTCTCAAACCCAGGAGGAAGTTAAAAAGAGACAATGCAGTCCCGGAAAAGTTCAAATGGGTAATTTATTGAAGTAACGTGGTTTTGAATCAGACAGAAGAAGTCAAAACATGGCGCCGTGTCGGGAGGAGGAAGGAGAGAGGCCGATTCTCCGTGGAGCGTCTGTATATGCGATTCCTGGCTCCTCCTCTCATTGGCTGCTTTGACGATGGGGGGG
>NW_011335310.1:0-4034 GCF_000735185.1 Notothenia coriiceps | reverse complement strand
AATAGTGTATTTAATTCAAATTACGCCATATCAACATTGATTTTAATTTCTAACAGTTTCGAGTAAAGTATTGCAAGGATCACTTACTGTAACATGCTTTCCGTGTTGCACGTTAGTTTGGCGTTCCTAACATGCACATTTATCGATCCATACTTCAGTAGTTCAACGAAATGTGGCCGTCTTTCTGTTTCTTTTAAGAAGATTTCTATTTCTATTGGTTTTGTGGGTAAAAGCCTAATCATATCAGCAGTTTTGAAGTTGCAAAATCTCCCTCATTGTGGTTTAAAAGTGACACTTGTTCTCTGATCAGAAGGGATACCAAAACCAGTAAATCCTAACAACTATTGTGTGTTTCTCAAAGTCCAATATCTCTTCTTCAGTTGTGCAGTAGAGCTGCGTTGTGATTTAAATATTATAAAAAGTGTATGCATTGCACCGTCATACTGCCAAAACTCTCTCTAGTCTATAGCCCCAAATCTAGAATTAACCTTCGTGAAATTAGTTCCCCAACACATGCACTACTTCCTGCTTCTTGTTTGATTAAACCTACATACACGATTTAGCACACATCTTTAAAGCGAACATGTAGTTTGAATGGGGCCGTAACGAGTACCCTGAAAAGCTAGAAGGCTATCACTATATTTACCTTCTCAGGCTTTCATGTCTTCAGTGAACCACAGGGGTCCTTAATCCAGGAGAGTTAGCCTCTCTCTGCTCGGACAGACAAATGGACACCAATTAAGCAAAGGAAGGGACGGGGAGATACCCGGAGAGAGGAGGAGGAACGGAGGGGAGAAAATAGGAGGCAAAGGTCAGACTTAAAAATGGATCAGGACAAAAAGAGAGAGAATCTTTGTTCCTGAAACTTTCAGAATCACATGAAGAAGAGGGGACACATGTTGATGTAGAAGAGACATGAAGAAGAGGGGACACATGTTGATGTAGAAGAGACATGAAGAAGAGGGGACACATGTTGATGTAGAAGAGACATGGAGAAGAGGGGACACATGTTGATGTAGAAGAGACATGAAGAAGAGGGGACACATGTTGATGTAGAAGAGACATGAAGAAGAGGGGACACATGTTGATGTAGAAGAGACATGAAGAAGAGGGGACACATGTTGATGTAGAAGAGACATGAAGAAGAGGGGACACATGTTGATGTAGAAGAGACATGAAGAAGAGGGGACACATGTTGATGTAGAAGAGACATGAAGAAGAGGGGACACATGTTGATGTAGAAGAGACATGAAGAAGAGGGGACACATGTTGATGTAGAAGAGACATGAAGAAGAGGAGACACATGTTGATGTAGAAGAGACATGAAGAAGTGGATTTTGCATAATAGCTGACCTTTAAAGGAAGTGTTGGCGAGAGGCCAGGTCGACCATTAGCAACGTTAGTCCTGTCAGCGTAGCGTAGCGACGATACGCCTTTAGAAAAAACGTCCATCTCACATTTCACTCGCTTTACAATCCTGCTTTTAACCTTAGCTTCAGCAGAGTTAGCAACATTCTTTTTTTGTTCCAGTTCAGGGAGGAAGAGCAGCTTCCTCCATGAGGGCTCCGTCCTGGAGGACAAACATGAAATAGAAACCGTCTGTGATCACTGATACTTTGGTGTATCATTGAGCTAGTGATACGCTGATGAACTGGATGTTATAAACAGTAATTAATCATCTGCTTTGCGTTTAGTGCAACAGCTTTGAAAGTGGTTATCTGGTCCCGAAATCTCCCTCATTATGGTTTATTCCCGCGAAGTGACAAAAGGGTTTTCCGATAGTGTGAACAAAATGTAATAATATACCTCTGTGTGTAACAAAGCTTGATTTTTTGTTTTTACCGTAGAGCTCCATCATAGTCCATCAAAAACGTTTAAAAACACGTCAATTGCACTTCTCAAATACTCACTTATTGTAGATTAATCCGCCGCTTAAAGTAGTCCCCAACCAAAATGCACTCTCTCCTCTTATTTCTTCCTTTGTTTGATCAAAACGACTTCTACTAAAGGCTTTTTCAAGAAATATCTGATGACTTTTTGAAAATATGGAACTATGCGTTTGAAAAGATTTTTATCTCTGACTCGTTTGAAAGCAGGATTACGGAAAGACTACTAGCCTGGTGTTCATGAAACTTGGTGTCAGGATGGAGCACGGTTTAATGAAGACGACGTTACATTTTTGATTGGATTTGAATCACAGGTGGATATATTACATGTTACTTGTTTTCATACAAAGCGACTTACATACTCAATACTGTGGACAATCCCCACAGGAGCAATTTGGGGTGAAGTGTCTCAGGGACACGACGACATGCTGACTGCAGTGGGGTTTGAACCTGTGCTCCCCTGATCCCAACACCAACGCGCTAGTCGACTGCGCCACACGCCTCTATGCATATATAAGAACAATCTTTGCAGCGCTTTTCTGATGTTTTATGGGATTTGTTAACAACAAGTAAAACATTGATTATCACCAGTATACTACTTTAATGACTTGCTGCTTTTAGATACACTTTAAGACAGAGATAGATAACTAAACACTCAGAAACAATCAGATCAAACTAACTCAGTCCACTTCACTCTCACACCAGCAAACAAACTCTTCATATTGTAACTATTACATGAACAATGATATATGATTATAGGTTAACATATCCTGCAGCATTATATGATATCAATCAAATTACTTTTACCAGCTGTGATGAACACAAAAAGTCCTCAGTAACCCAAATGCAGTTATTTAATAATATACGGCCATAAAGAATACTTTGGCTTTTGGTACTTAAGTATATGTTGATGCCAAATACTTTTGTATAACTTAAGTAAGATTTTGAATGCAGGACTTATATTAGTAACAGTTTGCTTTTACAATTCGCTATTCCTACTTTTTTTCAGTTATTTCAACACTAGTTATTATATCCAACTGACTGCTGGCTGTATAGATATTTCAGTGAAGCATCGATGGTCAAAACTATAATACAATACAGCTTTAAAACCTCCAGACCAAAGTGCTGTACAGTCAAATAAACAAACAAAACATACAACAAATTGGGTCAGAAGTATCAACATATTTGGTTTCCTCGATATCTCGGGGCCCTTGCATGTTAATGTAAAGGGTGAGGGGGGGTGATTTGGGGTGAGACTCCCTCCCAGCTTCCTTGGAACAACAGTGGTCTTTGATGAGCTGCTGAATGGAGGCTGGGCTGCAGATTATTGTCAAAGCCGGCGACCTGTTTGCTTAACCTCCTCACACTGGGAGGTCAAGGTCTTCCCCTTTTCTCCCCTGTTCTCCCCCTCGTCTCCTCTCCTGCTGCTTCCTCCCCCCTTGTCGTTACCTCGATCACATCACACGTCATCAAACACGCAGCGGGTTTGGGCGGGTCGGGGTTTTTACTTTGTGTCAGATGTTTATGAGTGTGTGTAATGGTGTGTGTGTGTTTCTGTGAAATCCTGCTCACCATGGGTTTTAACAGCAGAGATGGCAAAAGTACACACACCCTGTACTCAAGTAGAAGTACAGATACTTGTGTTTAAAAATACTCTGGTAAAAGTAGAAGTACTGACTAAACTTCTTTACTAAAGTCAAAGTAAAGAGGTTTTGAAATGTACTTCAGTAAAAAGTACCCATAACTAGCAGCTGTTTTAAAGAGTACCTGACCTCCCTTTATATTAATAGAACAATAATGTCATTGTTAGCTAATGAATGTTTCCATGCTGAACAACGGCAACATGACAACGTTTCCATTGGTCCCTCTTCTTTAGAGAAGACCAGGAAATGATGGATACACGGATCGTGTTCAAATCAATAGGCACGCAATGACTCTAAATAATAATGATCACGCCACCAAACACACATTCAGACTAAAGGAACCAGCCTGTTTGGAAAATGAGAGAAGTAGAAAGTACAGGTATTTGTGTTCAACATGTAAGAAGTAGAAAGTACAGGTATTTGTGTTCAACATGTAAGAAGTAGAAAGTACAGGTATTTGTGTTCAACATGTAAGAAGTAGAAAGTACAGGTATTTGTGTTCAAA
>NW_011335309.1:0-2838 GCF_000735185.1 Notothenia coriiceps | reverse complement strand
ATATTTCAGTTCATTGGGGTTCCCTGATGCTCACGGTCTGGTAATTTTTTTATAAGAGCCATAGTTTTTGAACAGTTGGCAAAATTGTCAAATATAATCCCCAATGCATTCTTATGGGACTCAGTGCTGCAGTTGGTTGTCATGGTGTTGCTGGGCAGATTGGAGCCACACACACACACACACACACACACACACACACACACACACACACACACACACACACACACACACACACACACACACACACACACACACACACACACTCTCTCTCACACACACACACACACAGACACACACACACACACACACACACACACACACACACACACACACTCTCTCTCTCTCTCACACACACACACACACACACACACACACACACACACACACACACACACACACACACACACACACACACACACACACACACACACACACACACTCACACACTCACTCACACACACACACACACACTCTCTCGCTCTACACACACACAGCACACACACACACACACACACACACACACACACACACACACACACACACACACACACACACACACACACACACACACTAACTCTCTCTCTCACGAACAGACACACACTCTCTCTCTCTCACACAGACACACACCGATGATGATGAATGATCAATAGAAGAGAGAGAGGGCGATCAAGAGAAGAGAGAGAGAAGAGAGAGAGAAGAGAGAGAGAAGAGAAAGAGGGCGATCAAGAGAAAAGAGAGAGTAATGTAACCTCCTAATGTAATGTATAACTCCTATGAAAATGTTCAAAAAGTGCTCAAACTTCACATGTGTGCTAACAGTCCAGCCGTGAAGACATCTACGGGAAAGTTTTGAGATTTCTTCAAATGCCGTTGCCATGGCAACACAATGCTCACCATGAAACACGGTTTTCTCATAACTTTAGTGAAAATGCTCGAAATGGCCCAAAACTTCACAGGTTTGGTAACGATGCAGCCATCAACACATCTAAGCGTATTATGGGGTGTCATCAAATGCCGTTGCCATGGCCACAGATAATTCACCATCAAGTTAGTTCAAAAGTTTGCAGTTCAAATATTCTTCTGCTTTCCCAAGCCTTTTTACTTTCTTTTCTCATCTTAATACAAATTCATTCACTACTACTTACATCTGATATTTAACTCCTTCAGCCTATTTTCAGCTGCAGAAACCATTCAACTATTACATTATTCAGCTATTTCAGGACATCAAGGCTATACATGTTGTTTATACCTTTTTTTTTTTTTAAACCTTTTCTTTTAAATATTAAGCTAATAACATATTCAGCTTTTTCTGCATTTTCAGCTAAATTCAGCCACACATGTTCACAGTTTACAGCACTCGCACGCATTTTCTGCAGGAAATGCATTTTCTAGTTGGTACTTTAACTTATGTGAAAGGTATCCTTGCCAGAGGGTTTGTTTTATTACCTGGAGCAAGGTGTTAGTAAAATGGCACCCACATCTTTCTGAAAATGTATAATCATTAGTATAGTTGTTGTTGCAGAATAGTTATGGTGGTTTAAGTGTCATTTCTTTACCATACTGATTACATTACATGTTAGACGATTTATCCAAAGCGACTTACATACTCAATACTGTGGGCAATCCCCACAGGAGCAATTTGGGGTGAAGTGTCTTGCCCAGGGACACAACAACATGCTGACTGCAATGGGGTTTGAACCTGTGCTCCCCTGATCCGAACACCAACGTGCTACTCCACTGCGCCACAGCCTCTCCTTATTAGATTAGAAAATGAAATACATTTGTTTGATTATAACTGATGTCAACAGGCTTTGTTATTGGTGTTGTTCTTCAGAAAACCCGTTTAGGGATATTACGTTCAAAAACCTCAAATGTCGGAATAGATATGTATAGTTTATCCATCTCTTCTTTTGGCTGCTTTTAAATGTCAGGCCAGTGAGCCCATGTATGCATTTTAATAGGGTTTGTATAATTTTAAGAGTTTTTTGTGTGAGCAGCCGCGTGCGTCTGAATTAATATTCTGTGTGTTAAAGAGGCTGTATTAAGTCACACTCATCCACTGAGAGTTAATTTCTGGAAGAGCAGCGCCTTTATTTTTATCCTTATCTGCTGTATTAATTTGAGAACAATTTGAAGAAGCTTCGCTCTCCTGCTAAACCCTCAGGCTTCTTGTTCTGCTACTTCCACACACACACACACACACACACACACACACACACACACACACACACACACACACACACACACACACACACACACGAGATTGCAGAGCTGTGAGAAGAAGTGTTGGCTTGGCAATAACGCTCCTGCTTTCTGCTGATGTCTCTGAACTGAGCTGACACGTAGGGATGGTTTGCTGGCTTGCACGTCTAGTAAAACAGTAGGCACACACACACACACACACACACACACACACACACACACACACATAGACTAAGTGCACTCAGCGTCGGTTCTGTTTTCTGGATGACAAGCAAGAGTGTCCTTTTTATAGCAGCTCGGATGCAGAGCAGCGTTTCCGTTAGCCGGTAATTACCGGACTATGACTGGTAAAAATATGCGGAAGACCGGCAAATCCAAAAATGTCCAGTTCTAATCATTTCCCCCTTAGCGCAATACCGCATCAGTTGCACTACTTATGTGAAGAGCATATTCTAATGTCCAACATTTAATGTGGAGAAAGAGATGTATCCTCCTGGAAGGGGACTATTTTCGACCCCTCATAGTAAAAAAAATGCATAATGCTTTGCTATACTTTGCCGCCACACCCCCGTTGCCAAGCAACGCTTATTGTTTGTTTAGGTGTCCTTTGATAAGCAGGCAGTCATATCATTGGCC
>NW_011335308.1:0-2746 GCF_000735185.1 Notothenia coriiceps | reverse complement strand
GTATCCTCCCGCACCCCTCCTCCCGCACCCCTCCTCCCTCACCCCTCCTCGACTCCTCCGTGTGCATTTCAGCTATTGGGACGTCCTTCAAAATGGCGTGTCTTGATCGATTTCCGGGTCAAGTCCCGGAGGAGGGGAAGAGAGGAGTCGAGGAGGGGTATTGGGATGAGGCTACTGTATCGCTAATTATTCTCTTCACTCACTTTCCTCTCCGCCTCTCTCTGCGCTCTCATCTCTTCTTCTGTGTTTCTCTCCCTGTATCGCTCACTTGTCTCTTTCGCCCCCTGTCGGCGGCGGTTAAAATAGAATTACCCCGTCAAAATTGAAATCCCCTATTAATGTATTGATTATAGGTCCGGGTCCGTATAGGTCGGCGTCTGGGTCCGGATCCGGACCGCGGTCCGCCTGTTGCCGACCCCTGCCCTATACGATCATTTCCTGATAACGATGAAGCCATAGCCCCACCTCTCCCCACCTCTAGCTGCTCTGTAGCATGGTCAGTAGCTACTGTCAGTAGTTACTGACCATGCCACTGACCATGCTACAGATGTTAGTGCAAAATCTACAGCTCCTCTACCACAACCATCAGCAACAAGTGGACATACATGAACTACATGTTGCTAAATCCACCGCGGGGCATAAACAGAAGGGCAACCATGCTCGGGGGTCTTATTCGCTGCTTTTGTTGTATTTTGTGGCGAAAGTACAGCGCCACTTACAGGCCTATGTACTACAGCGTCTCCAGTGCTCCCGAGCGGTCTCGTGTGAACGGAATACTTTTTTGATATCGTATTCGGTTTGTTTGCGTTTGCGTGTAAATGGGGTCTTAGCTTATCACGTACAATGTGTTGGAGTGTTACATAGTGATGTCACTATATCCCAGAGTGAAATTGCATTAGCATTTTCATCACAGAAGCAGAAGTTAGCTTTCTCAATGATGAATGAATCAATACAAAATTGTCAATAGACTAATAAAGTAATAGTTTCAGTTAGTTTAAGCTTTATATTCCACCTGTCCACTAAGCATGTGTGGTTATGCTACACTTTAAAAACACAACTATTGGTTTACACACTTTACTGAGTGTGAGAGAAATTGTTGAGTAAGGTTGTTTGGCAGTGATCAGGGCTGGCTACTGAGGAAAATTAGGTCGGACCAAGTCACACATTCACACTGTTTCATTCATACAAAGCCTCTGACGCACTCTGCACGTTTTCACGCCTTTACATTTTTTATCTCTAGTGTTTGAAAACACATCCCCACTGTCACACACACACACACACACACACACACTGGCCGGGCCCCTCTCCATCCATCCCTCCACCTACCAGCCTCCCCCCCCTCAGGCTGCAGCAGCGTGCCAGAGAGTGGAGCAGGACTCCCTGCTGGCCCACATAACAATGACTCTGAGTGAGAGTCCCTTTCATGCATGTGAGAGAATTTGTGAACTTAAATTACAATTTGACTTTCCAAATTGGAAGTTATATAACAACAAAGCAATTAGATTATTCTTTAAGACACTTTGGTGACTAAACAAAAGGCAGCACAAGTTTTACACAAAGAAGATAAATTACTTTTGCCGAGACAATACTTATTATTTTAAACCAAAAATATACATAAAACAAAGAAGCCAAGTCCTTAATGCTAAATCTAACAAACCTTTAAAGCTTTATTGAAAATGTAATGTATTTTGCTGGTAATAAATCTGCTCTGTTCCAGATAAAGTGGAAAATTACGCCACACTGATGTTATAGGTATTATACTATTTGTAGAATTCAATTCCATGGTGGCTGTGTAAGATTGTTTTGACTTGTGTGATTCAAACGTATTTATTTAACAAAGATTGATGTCATAATTCCAAAAATTCATATGTTTTCATCCATGGAAATATTCTACTTCTTTTATTTAGTGGGAATGCTGTTAACAGCATTCCAACGATCTGTTCTTCTAAGCACAAAATTCTTTATTATTCCGCCTGTTATTTTGGCCTTCTTCTTCTCCCGCACTGAACATCGCAGAAACTCCGTTCAAACATCAAAACATTCAGCTCCGTCGAGAATCGATGGCTATTACTTTTGTCATTCATAACTTTCATAATTCTAGAGCTACATCCCATAATTCATCAAATGTTTAACATGGAAGTCAATGGAGAAATTCTTCACACTTCAACAAATCTTCATGCTACTTCAACTGCTAACTGTTCATTCATACTTTCACTCAGAAACCTCATTCCAACTTTAAAATGTTACACATCTTTCTGACATTATTCGTGTAACACAACTTTTAAATCTGATTCATACTTTTAGAGATATTAAACATTGTTCAGACCTTGGTAAAGAGGCTTTCTTCAGATGTTAACATTAACTAGAGTGCGTGATGTCACTATGAAGGAAATCTTGAAATTTGCCTTCATATATTTTTTTAAAAAACTGCCATAATTCCCAAACCCTAAATTCATAAGACATCCTTTTTCATGACAAACGTATGAAAACATCGCTTAGCTTGAAAAATGACAAATAATTAAGCAAAAATAACACACAACAATTACACTTCAGATACTCAACTTCCTTGACATGCTTCACATTTTGAAATTTCACAGATATCTGTTACGGTTCTTCAACAAAACTTTCACATGGAAAAGCTTTATCTCTCATTCAGAACAATGGAAACCTGTGATCTCTGCACACCTCGTTAGCTCAAATATAAACACCTGTGTCATGGAACACGATGATGTCATAACTCCACTGA
>NW_011335307.1:1271-3097 GCF_000735185.1 Notothenia coriiceps | reverse complement strand
GATTAATTCAAACATTCGAAAATGCTTTCTGCTGCTGCGGACAAGAAAGCCAAACAACTCACGTTCACCGAGGCATCAACCTCCAAAACCCTTCAGAGGGCTACAAGAAACGAAGTGAGTAGCCTCCAAGATTGAAGCTGGTCAGATAACGAACGAGTAAATGAAAACAGAATGAGGCGCAGAAGTGTGTGTGTGTGTGTGTGTGTTTGTGTGTGTGTGTGTGTGTGTGTGAGTGTGTGTGTGTGTGTGTGTGTGTGCGTGTGCGTGCGTGCGTGTGTGTGTGTGTATGTGTGTATGTGTGTGTGTGTGAAGTGAATACAGGTGACACACCCGCGCTAACATTTACTACATTAGCTTCCCTTCATATTTTCCGCACACTTATGTTTCCGGATGTAAATATATCTCTCGGCTGTGATTGGTTGTTCCTCGTCACATGACAAGCTGCTGCTCCCTTCCAAAAATGTTGACTTTTCCTCAAAATGTAAGTTTTTTTTCTCAAAATTCAATATTCTCAACGTCTGCATTGAAATGAATGGAAAGGAGCTCAGGTGTACGGCCCCTACAGCTGTCATCACAGATTAACATGTCTAACTGGAGGCTGCAGGTACCTTGGTGATTTTGGTGAGCTTAGTTGAGTTGAGAGACACTTTCCCACGGAACTCATTGCGCTTCATGTTGGTAAGAAGAAGGACATCTCCGACTGAAAGGTCTTTGATCAGCTCGGTGGCCTCGTCCCACATGGTGACGCTGATTTCCTCATCTTCCTGTCTCAGTTTGAACTTCTGCTGATTCGTCTCCTTCTCCTTGTGGTGCACCTTCACTTTTTTGACGGAATCAATCTGAATAAAAGCAGCAGAAATGATTTCTATTTCACGAAATGTTAAAAACCACTGCCTTTGTTTGATAAATATCATACCAATGACTGGTGCATTAGCTTATCTTTGGTTATCCGTCAAGAAATACGTTTCTAAGATCTTGAAAACGGTTTTTTTTTTTTAATGCTAATTAAATACATATGAATGCATTACCAACCAGGCTCCAGTGCATGAAGTAGGTCTGCAGTTTGAACTCACCTGGATGACGGTTGCTTTGACGCTCAATGGTGATTTGATGTCTTTAATGGAGGTAAGCCCAGGACAAACCAGTCCCTCAGTTTCTCTCACGAACTCCTCCGGGACGATGACATGTTTTGTTTCTGAAACTTTGCTCGATGCGGTGACCTTCACATATGTTCCATCTTGTATTAGATTCCTGAAGATGTAGGAGCTCCCCTCTTTGATTTGTCGATGGTGGTCTTCTCCGGTCACCATCAGTGTGACATAAAAACAAGACTTCCCTTTCTTTGTCTTGGTGTCATATGTGATCAGCTCGGATTTTTTAACAACTTTCCCAACAATTGCTTCCGTCTCAAGAATTCCACTGGATTTTAGATCAAAGATGGATTTCCTCTGCTCACAAAGAAAAGAAAAGTATCTCAATGAACGTAAATACAGTAAATGTCTCAAAGCTGTAAGTGATAAATAAGATTTACCCATGGAGCTTTTCCATCCTGGGAGTCACGAGTCTTCGGTTTCTAACGGCAGGAAGAAATATGTTTACTTTATATCACACACAAGTGTTACGGCCGTGACTCTTTAATGATGAATGTTGTGAGTTGGGTAACTGCGGAGTCCGACAGGTGGACATGTGCTGCATCTTCAGAAACGATGCAGATATAAAAAACATCCTGTACACATGAAGAAACATCTTCAGCAACTTGACAACACCTGCAGCGTTTAGAGAACATTCAGCAACTTGAGGAGACATGGCAGCGTTTACTAAAAGCT
>NW_011335307.1:0-1102 GCF_000735185.1 Notothenia coriiceps | reverse complement strand
AGACAACCAGGCCCACCGGCAGCGCTAACATGAACTGAAGCTAATGGTTTTAAACAACGACAATGCACTTGATGTGATTGGGCCCTGGAGCTCAATGTGTTTAAAATGATGTGAGGTCAAATCTAGCAACACTTCACCTACCTGCTTCAGGACTGGCTCCTTCCTCCGGCTCCTTCTCATGTCTCCTCTTCTTCTCTGGAACATTTAAAACAGGATTTACTCAGCAGAGCATGATTGTTCTGC
The DNA here is from genome assembly GCF_000735185.1 of Notothenia coriiceps. NCBI lineage: Eukaryota > Metazoa > Chordata > Actinopteri > Perciformes > Nototheniidae > Notothenia > Notothenia coriiceps. Next base: position 859 of record NW_011335307.1, on the reverse strand, counting down.
ACCTATGTTTATTATGTAGCAGCTCATAGAGTCCTGTTGTGAACCCGGACATGTTGAGACCCCAAAGTCTTATGTTAGAAATGTAGAGTAGGGTCCCCAGCAAATAGAGACTGCCGGATGCTAACCTGCAGATGTTGCACAATTAGCACAAGTTGCATTTACTAGCATATGCAGACAATATCTAAAAAATGGCAGATTACAAATACGTCAGATTGTAACCAGAAGGCGACCTTATCTCTACTCTCTGTGGACTGGTTCTGATACATTTTTGCTCAATTTGGAAGATGTGTTGGATCATTTGGATTGGACAGATTGGTTTACAGTAGAGTTAATCATGTTCATCTTGTGCTCACTGTATCCAAAGTCACAACATCATGGTAATAGCTTTTTTAAGAACTTGGCTTTGAAACACATCTTTGAAGTATAAACCCACACTTGAGCAAAGTGTTATTGAGCATGCTTAACTGAACATAGGCGTGGGATGAATTCTGTTTGTGGATCTCCTCACCATGCTGCTGTTTCTCCAGTTTGCTCCTCACTTTCTGAACGTAGGGTTTCAGCAGATTCTGAACCAAATCATTTCTCTTATGTATCTCTTCCATCACTCTCTCCATCTCGAGGATAGACTTCTCTTTCCCGTAGAACTCAATGATCTTCCCAGGCATCTTTTCTCTGCACCGGCCGTCCTTCAGAACCTGAGGGAAACCCCTCAAACATTCCTTCATTTTTTCGTACTGTGCTGAAGACAGATCCTCCAGGATGATGGTCAGATCTCTCTTCCAATCTTCCTCTGAGATTTCCGACATCTGAAACACCAGAGAAAGGAAACGGTTTGTGTTGGTTTTCACACACTCTGTAG
>NW_011335306.1:0-2315 GCF_000735185.1 Notothenia coriiceps | reverse complement strand
GCCAATCGGGTCAATTTGACCCAGAGCTGTTTTTTATTGTATGTAACTTTTTTTCAATAAAATATTAAAGTCTCCCAGTCCGTGACTTTTCCTGAAAGTGTGTTATGTAAAATATTGTCAATATGAAGTCAGATTGAAGAAATTGCCCAAAAACTTACCATTTATACCTATTTCCGCCAAGCGGGTAATATTGACCCCACCCCTTTTCGAGCTATTGATTTTGTGTGTAAACAAACATGAGGTGTTGCTATAGCAACGCCTTTTGTCTACTGCGGTTCCTTATAGATTGAGATATAGATTGAGAGAGAGAGAGATAGATAGATAGATATATTGAGTCTGTAGTGAAGGAGCGCGCTCCCGCTCACGGGAGACTGCTCGCGCTGCGCTCCGCAGCAAACAGCTGTTTGCTTTTCACCCAACAATGACAACCGCCTCACTAAACGCTATGTTGTAGCGTTAATAAACGAAACAATTTAACTAAATTGCTTGTCAAAATACCAATACCACAGGACCATTTTTCTTTTTAAAACAATACTTTTACCTTGAAAATCAATGCATTCTAATGCTGGGTCAATTTGACCCCGGTGGCGGTTTTAGGTATAAAAAATCTCTGGCGGTTCTAGTGTTAAGCTGTGTCTTAATTCAGATACTTTATTTAAATAAACTGCATCTCCTACAATTTCAACCACGTAGTGGTGTTTTCAAATCGCACATGGCTGCTGTTCACTCAGGAAGAGATGATAGCTGCTGTTAGCCAGCTAGCCAAAAAGCTAGCAACGTTAGTATTACAAAATCATTAGAGATTGCTCTATTAGACCAACAAAATATATTTTTTATTTTCTGACGCCAGTATGGTAGCACATGTTTATTAAATAGTACAAACAAAACACATGTTTAACTCTTAAGTGCTTTCTTAATCGGTGCGATCGGGGCTAGTAGCATAGCTTCCGCTACGTAGCCACGATGGCGGCTGTTGAGCGTGAGAAGTGTACAGATTTGCATCTTTTCATGCATGCTTATACAGTTAATACAAGATGTTTCAGTAACTTTGAAAGCTTTTAAATCTCCTCTAGAATTTTAGTTAAAGTTAAAATGGTTTAACCACATCGTTTTTGTAAAGTTCGTAGAGATAAAGCCGCTGGATTCGAGATGGTAAAATTGTTAGCGACATCAATGACAAGCCACAAAATCTGCAGAAAAAATATACAAGAGTCCACATCTGAAGAGCTTTCTTCCTCTGTGGTTTCACTGTCAGTCCGGACATTAATCTGCCTTTGTTGTATTAATTCATAACAAATGAGCGACGACACATGGCCTTCGAGGCAAAACATGCAGGAAGTACATCGACAACAGAAACACAGAGTCAAGGAATTTATGCCGGCTGCAGAAGGGACGCATATGGACGGAAATATTATTGGTGAGCATTTCTGTCAAGTGGATCAGCACATATGTATAACATAAACACTTTATAAGTCATACTGTAGCCTTGTGAGTGCAACACATATTTATAGGCAGCAGAACACGTCTTTTGAACACATCTGTAGTCGTCTCAGGAATGCGTTTCCATTTGTCATGATTTATTATAACTGGTTAGCAAGGTGCTGTAAGTGTGAGTAATACCGACAAAGACAGAAATGGTGCACAGATGTTGACTTTCATTATTTAGTAAGCAGAGGGATAATCAATAAAGTAATATAATATACTATTAAACACATACCTCAGTATTAAGGCTGCATTCATATTTTTTGTACACTAAGATGAGACAGAGGAGGTCCAGATGTCCAGCATTCACAGACAACATGATCATTCATTAGTCCGTTTTTTGCGTCTTCAAAATGAAAATAAGACGTTGTGCACATATTTTCTTTTCAATATAGCTTTTTCTAAGCGTTTCGGCCTGTGGACAAACCCTAACTGCATTTTAGATCGCTGAAAAGGAAGCTTTGGCCAAGTAAAAAAGATTTTTCAAGTGTTGAGAGTGCGCCATCTTCTCTGCGAGGCAACTTTCACGGCTATTCATCCAATAGGTGTCTCCTCTGGAGAACATGAATGTGCGAACAATTTCTCTTTGCAATCTTTCAAACAGTAGGCGAGATATTTCAGCCCGGACCAACATACTGACTGTTATATAGCGTGATGCCGGAAAGAGTCCTTAACCCAGAAATGAGCATTTATTACTTCCTGTCCCCTGGTCTGAAAGTAATTGTTTTTTCTAAATGTGTTTTTGGTTGTTAGCCTGAAATAAGATCTGTGGTTAACACAAGCTGAAGAGATTTTAATTCTACGACATAAAATACATCAGTAAATACCCCATT